>NW_026879636.1:0-28110 GCF_032173495.1 Musca vetustissima | reverse complement strand
GTGTGTTATGTTAGCCTTTGGACGAATTACGTATTGCTCTATTGCATTTCCTTCAAAGCTGCTGACACTTAACGCTGCACAACAACATTATTAGCCATGGCACAAAACATGAAACTTTTTTTCTGTACGTTGATGGTGGTGGTGAAGGCTGTAGCAAGGAGTTGCCTGAAGTTTGGGGTTATGTTGATGGTGAAGATCTTCTCTTGGCTTGGTGGCATGGCATATTTTTTGTTGTTTTTTTCCTTCCACTGCTTAGGATTTTTGTTAGCTTGTCAGCATAACCCTGACCATGATTATGTTTCTGTTTTGTTTTTTTTCTTCATTTTCATCTTCCTCGCCTTTCCATTGGATATTAATGTGGCAGCGTTCAGCTCGTTGTCGAAATTGCAACTAGGTGTTGAAGCATATTTTTTTTGCCTTGGTCGCGGCATGAAGGAAATCTTATGCAATAATGGCCTCTAAAGAAAATTACAGTTAGTCGAAATGAAGAAGACGAAAATGAGCCAAACTTAAGTATACAATAGTCCTTTTACTAGTTAGGAGTTTGTTGCTGTTGTTGTTAGCTGCAGCCAGGTTGAATCGGTTCATTGCGTGTCTAAATCGTATAGAAATTCCTAACGATGAAATGCCAAAATAAAAAATACAACAAAAACAACAACACCTATTTAGCCAGGGTTAAGGTGAGAAAATAGGTGAGGCATCGGAAAATGCGTAATAAATATAGCTAATTTTTAGAACATATGAACATGAATGCAAAATATATGAAGGCTCAGTTCCAGGGATAGACAAAGTAATTGATCTCTCATTATGGTCTTAACATCTAAAATATTAAGATATTATAATGATATATAAATATATTAATAGTCTTATTACAAGAAGATTAGGTAGATCTGTCCAAAACTCGCCTCATTCGATTATCCAGCGATCGTAGTACACAATCTATAACCTAATATTGGGAGAGTTAGTATAAGGAAAGGCTACGAAAATTAAAATATATGCTTCAAATTATGAGAGGCTTCGGAAGATAGTAAATGACTGAGGTATCTAAGGCATTCCAGAAGAGGGAATATTAAGAATCGCCACCCGTATATTCAAATAAATTGTGACTTAGGCTAAGGACTTCACATTAAAGCCAATATAATAATCTGTTAAGAAAACGATAGATGACGGTGCAACGGAATATCAAAGCTTACAGCGAAGTATCTTAGATATCTAAAACAAAACCAGGATACAAAAATTTCAAATTTTTGAAAATGGGTCGGTACAGATATATGGGGACTGTTTTTTTTATCCAAAAACGTTTTTTACCCATTTGGTACGTTGTGCACTAATTCGCCTAATCGGACAAACTTTAATTATTTGGTACACCATTTAGATCAATTCAGAAGAAAGTATATATGGAAGCTATATCTAAACGTGAAACGACTTCAATCCAATACGTTATGCAAACTTCGCATACATCAGTCAGTCTCAATCGGACCTATATTCGGAGTTTCGTGCTCCATTTACATAATACAGGACAAAACTATATATGAAGCTATATATAAATCTTAACCGATTAAAAAAATATAGATGGGAGCCACATCTAAATCTGAACCGATTTTCTCCATTTTCATTAGGGTTCGTCAATAGCGATGTGTACCAAATTTTTATCATGCACCGTTTTCATGTATGACTTGTTGCTTTTTAAAGGTAACTTTATAACAGTATCGGTCGAAACCCCGCACGCGTGCACTCTCGCGAGAATAAATATCACTATTCTCTCACACACATTCAACTGAACCAATAGAAAAAAAGCTCTGCCCGTGCCTGCTTTATAATGCATCTCTCATAGAAGTCCTGCTCTCTATTTGCAAAATCCTCCCTAGATCCCAATTTTTTTATCATTAAAGAAATTTTGCAATGCAAGAAAAATATGTATGACGAGTCACTGTAGATGTGTATGTTCTAGAGTTGTCCTGGTGGAACACGACACCTTTCCTGTTGGCCAATTCTGGCCGTTTCTGGCCAATTGCTATCTTCAAACGGTCCAGTTGTTGACATGGTTTAAACAGTTTTATGTTGATTTTTAGCTCCTGGGCGATGATACGTCTGCTTCGATCAGTTCTCCGATGTAATCAACATTTTCGACTAAAAAATAATAGATTTCTTTTTCCCCAACCTGACATATGCATATTCATTTTACTCTAATACTGTCTGATCCGGAATTACATAGGCCCAGGAAAAAAGTAGAAGAGACTATAGGAGAGATAAGACATCCTAACATTAGATATAGGATCAGAAATAGAATTCTCTCCAAGATTCTTTTTATACCCTTCACCACACTGTGGTACAGGGTATTATGTCTTTGTGCATATGTTTGTAACAGGCAAAAGGAAACGAGGTAGACACATTGTTCCTTTTGCGAATATGCATAGAATCACTTTCTAAGTCGATTTATGCATGCCCGTCCGTCCGCCCGTCTGTCTGTCCATGTTAAATTGTAACCAAAGTACAGGTCGCATTTATGATCCGAATTGGATGAAATTTGGCATAGGTCACTTATTCGGCCCAAGGACGAACCCTATTGAAATTGGCAAAAATCGGTCCACATTTAGATATAGCTCCCATATATATATTTAACCGATTTAATGTAAACGGTCCCTATATATCTTTCGATTTGCACGAAATTTGGTACAGCCTAATCATTTAGGTCTAGAATGATGTCTGCCAAGTTTCGAGAAAATCGGTCCAAATTTAGATATAGCTTCCATATATAGTTTCGTCCGATTTCATGTAAATGGTGCCCCAAAGTCCCTATATATCTTTCGAATGGCACGAAATTTGGCATATCGTACTGAATTGAGCCTAGAGTGATATCTGCCAAGCTTTGAGAAAATCGGTCCAGATTTAGATATAGCTCCCATATATAGTTTCGTCCGATTTCATGTAAATGGTGCCCCAAAGTCCCTATATATCTTTCGAATTGCACAAATTTCGCATATCGTACTGAATTGCGCCTAGAGTGATGTCTACCAAGTTTCGAGAAAATCGGTCTAGATTTAGATATAGCTCCCATATATAGTTTCGTCCGATTTCATGTAAATGGTGTCCCAAAGTCCCTATATATCTTTCGATTTGCACGAAATTTGGCATAACGTACTGAATTGAGCCTAGAATGATGTCTGAGAAGTTTCGTGAAAATCGGTCCTGATTTAGATATAGCTCCCATACATAGATTCGTCCGATTTCATATAAATGGTGCACCAAAGTCCATATATATCTTTCGAATTGCACGAAATTTCGCATATCGTACTGAATTGAGCCTAGAGTGATATCTGCCAAGCTTTGAGAAAATCGGTCCAGATTTAGATATAGCTCCCATATATAGTTTCGTCCGATTTCATGTAAATGGTGCCCCAAAGTCCCTATATATCTTTCGAATTGCACAAATTTCGCATATCGTACTGAATTGAGCCTAGAGTGATGTCTGCCAAGTTTCGAGAAAATCGGTCCAGATTTCTATATAGCTCCCATATATAGTTTCGTCCGATTTCATGTAAATGGTGCGCCAACGTCGCTATATATCTTTCGATTTGCACGAAATTGGGCATAACGTACTGAATTGAGCCTAGAGTGATGTCTGCTTTCATGTAAATGGTGCCCCAAAGTCCCTATATATCTTTCGAATTGCACGAAATTTCGCATATCGTACTGAATTGAGCCTAGAGTGATGTCTGCCAAGTTTCGAGAAAATCGGTCCAGATTTCTACATAGCTCCCATATATAGTTTCGTCCGATTTCATGTAAATGGTGCGCCAACGTCGCTATATATCTTTCGATTTGCACGAAATTGGGTATAACGTACTGATTTAGATATAGCTCCCTTTTATTATAAAGCGATTTTAAGTAATTGACGCACCAAGGAACCAATAGGCTGATAGGAACAAAACGTTCTGAAATTAGTATAACCTAACCTGTGACAAGTTTGTCTAAAATCACTTAATATTTGGATATAGCTTCCATATATATTTTCGCCCGATTTCAAGTAAATAGGGCATCAAACTCCTCATGTTAATCAGATTGACATCAAATGTTGCACAACTTACAAGAAGAAGTACAGACATAGCCTAACGGATGACCTATTTATATTTGTTTGAAGTCGATTTACTACTTTACATTTAGATAAATATCACATATTTTATTTCATCCAATTTCATGTTAATAGTCCTGTTTAATATACCCATAGTGGTGAAGGGTATCATATAGTCGGCCACGTCCGACTTTACTACTTTCCTTACTGGTTTTTATTGATGGAGTACGACCTACCAAACACCTCTCGAAGAGATTGGCTCAAGGTTGATAAAGTGAAATTTTATATAAAGAAGATTAAATATACAGTATGTCTCCTGTCGAAGAAGGAATTATACAAATAATTTTCAGGTAATAAGGAGAGGGTGTGAATGTTTAATCTAAATTCGATGCGACAGCAAAATAGACCGCTACATTTGTAAAGTTACGTCTACACATACCAAATCTCACTTTGATGTAGACAATACTCGTATGTTTACCTCATACACTTTGAGCTGTATCTGAAAATGTTTAGGGAGAAGGTGTCAAAGTAAACTCAGTATTTGCAGTGCGCGGAACACACATAAAGCCAAATACAATAATATGCTCCCAAGGAAACTTCAAACATGCTCAGTACTTCTTTGGGAGCGGCGAAGAATATCTGATGTCCAACAGCTTCCTTTCTATGCTAAGGGTCAATCCCAAGTCTTCGAATGTTTCAATAAAAATTTACTCTCAAAAAGCCTTCTATGTGATATCTGAATATGAAAATAAGAGCTCGGAGGATTCTATACACAACATAAGATAAATACAAAACCATGAACACAATATGCAACCCATTAAAATCAACTACACCTCGGGGTGGAATTATGAGACTCACTTGAAGTATGCAACTTAACCCCTACTGGAGTATCCCAATGCTTAAGTTGGTAAAATAAGCTTCATATAACGGTTACACCCTATTCCAGATATTTTATAGGCCCAAATATAAATGTTTTCATATACATGTAAACATGTCCTTCTTATTTTAGATTTGTTAATGAACTTTGGCGCATTTTTTCAAATAATTTTACTTTAATTTGGCATTTTGGATTTTTTTCTTGTCAAAAAATTCAATGTAGGTCAACGTTTTGGTATAACCCGCTAATAAGGGTACTATAACATATTTGGTATAAAGTATGAGTGGTATGAGTACAGCTCCCATTAAAAGGTCCAACCTTTTAGAGGAATTTGAATGGTAGGTTTCATAGTACGAGCCTCATTTCCCAGCCAATGTGGAATAGTGTGTGAAAAAGTATTGGCAGAAAAAAATTTTGACATAAAATTGGCATATTTTGATATATGTTGCGCCATATTTCAGGATGTTGATAGTGTTAGCCGAACTATGGTATTTTGTTTTATTAAAGGATATATTCTTATTCATTATCCTTAATTCTTCTAAAGCAAAATTTTCGACTCCATATCCTTCGACACCTAACCGTTTATTCATTACATTTTGAAGCACTAAATAGTTTTCTGTAGATTTCCTTTCGCTTCCAATAGCTAGCTGCCAGCCTTAGTTTGGCCTAGCACCACCACCATCATTATCGTCACTACTAAATTTTTCATGCTGGCTGTTTAGCTGTTGATTTTCAGTTTTTTTACGAAAAATTCTCCAACATTTCTCCCAAGAAATGCCTTAAAGGCTGCTGGTCCCGTCCATCAATTTGTTGGTTGCCTATGTTTTTTTCTTCAGTGGGTCTTTTGGTTGTTGAGTGTCGTCGTCGTCACAGTCATTGTCGTTTATGCGACTATTGTGCCCAGTTCTTTTACTCTAGCACATCTTGCAGCTATAAACTTCCAACTTTAGCTTATTTTGAAATGTTAAGCAACCGGTTAACGGCTTTAGCTAATTTTTTTCTAATGTCTAACATTAGTTTTACACCTTGTCGTTTTGGTTTCTTGTTGTTCGATGGATTTTTTTTCTTCCTCTCTCGTTGATTTGTCGTTTTTGTCCATAGTCATTTTGTCGTTGTTGTTATTGTTGTTGCTATTATTCGTAAAATTGTGGGTTCATTTTTCTCTTCCTTGGCATTTCCTTCTATTTAACATTTTTCTGCTGGTTTTCTCACTTTACTCGGTGGAGCTTGTGTTATACCGCTCATGGCCGCCTGATGGTGGTGGAGCAGAAAATTTGTGTTCTGTTTTGTTTTTTTGGTTCATTTATACGTTTGATCATCTTGTCGAGGTAATAAAAAACGTGGTAACAACAAACTATTGGCACGTTCTAGTTTATGGTTAACAGCCGTAGAACACTAACTGCTGAAATACAAGACAACAACTACAACAACACCAGCACCACCATCAGCAACAACATGTTCTACATTTAATTGTCAGGTCATCATTTGAGATATGTTGTTTGGTTGTTGCGGCTATGTTTTTGGTTGTAGTTCTTTTTCCAAAAATCTATAAAGAAATAGGAAATTTAATTAGAATTTTTGAGTACTTCCTATTAACAATAAAAATTGTAACAATTTATGTAGTTATTTCTAATGGTATTCAGTAAATGTCAATGTGTTTTCGTATTGTTTAACTTATGGCAGACTTTCCAAAATATCGTATAAGGTCGCAGGCTACATTTGAAAATAGGCATCAAAATTTATTAATTTAAAATTTAGGTCTTAAATAAATCTGTAATATATATAAGTAATTATTTGAATAAATGTGGAACAATGACAAATGGATTTCGTTTGGCAAAAATATTTTTGGTTTGAATAATTCAGAGAAAAGTTTACTTTGCACCAAATCCCTTTCAGACTATTTGAAGTAGATTTAGTCCGTCCATCCGCTGACTGGTGCTAAAGTTGTTGAGAAAGCCTAGATCATTCCCAACGATGGCATCTATCGGTTTACTCGTACCTTAATCAGAAAAAGGTCCCAATTTAGAAAATTTGTACATGCGATATCAAGGGAATAAAGTGTGTCCGTATTTGTGCCATCGAATAGACTGTCCTTCGGGATTTTAATAACTTTTTCGCCGAAGTGGCTGTTTCCCAACATTCCGTGTTCTTTGAACGGAACGAAAAAATACTAAATGTGGTACCATTAGTATTTGGCGAAGTGGTAGAGCTAGAACTCTTATATTTGGAATGAGGGTCACCGATGTAGTGTAGAATGGATGAACCGAAGGGTTTTTTAACTCGTACTATAAGTATCCGAAAAGTACTAAGATGTACTAAATTTGGTACAATTTCTTAGCATGTGAATGTTAGAGCTACCAAATTTGGAATGAGAATTAAGGGTCGTAGAGAAGTAGCGTCGATTAAGGAGGTGGTTTCGAAAGCGTGTACTCATGTAAACGAAAAATACAATACAATTTGGTACAATTTAAATTTGGAGGTACGTATTGGGCTAAATTCTGAAATTAGTATTATCGTCGGAGTCAAAGACATAGAAACCGGTAAGATTGGGATATGTTGTTTTTAATATTTTTACTTATAAATGGTACTATATTTGTTACAATTTGGATTTGGGTGAACCGATAGAGCTGCAGCATTGAAATTTGGAAATAACATTACAACTACATTATATAATTGAGGTAGGTATTTTAAATTTGGTACAATTTGGATTTGGTAATAGGTGTTGTAATACATTGATCAGGTACATAGTTATTTAAGTTCAGGTATGTAGTTATTTAATAAATTTCTGCTGGAGTGTAGAATTGGGGTATATCTATATTGATGATTTTTCATCACATTTTACAATCAAATTGGCTGCAGATGGATATGTTGGGTTATAATTGGTTAGCAAATCATCCTGCTAATATATTGGACCAATTTTAGCTAGCTACGTGTCGCTGTGTTTTGAATTTTTTAATTATATTAACAATTATATAACAAGTGAAAAAGGCGTTAAGTTCGGCGAACCGACCTTGGATACCCTCCACCATAGGAATACTGATAGTTACTTGAAATGAAAATATGGGGAACATGCCAACAATTGTTGTTGTAAACCATAATGTATACCAAATACAAATTTCAGCAATTTTTAATGGAGATTTGTCCTAAAGTCGCAAAACCCCAAAATGTGGACCGATTTTCTCAATATGAGGCCATCACCAACGCACACATAATTTTATTTCGGGGGTGGGGAGGAAGCTCCTGGTTCAATATGAACATTGTCATTGCAGAAAAAACATTTCGATGTGTAGGTTTCTGGAGGCTATTACATCGTATAGGAATTACCGCACAGTTGGAGTTGTAATTATTTGAGGTTCTATACATAATTGAGGACTGATTTAACTTCTTCACACTAAATATTAACCAGTGAGCGGAGCAATATAGTCGGACGGGGCCGACCATACAATACCCTACACAACTACCGCGGGACTCTAACTTTCTGCGGATTTTTTTCCGAGCCTGGGCAATATTTCGTAATATTTGCACCCTCTTGTCCGTTTAGAGATCAACAGCTCCTCCTTACACTGATATATTTTCCGAATATGTCTAATATTCGGTACATGTCCATATTCCATTACCCGTGGGTTGTGTTGTGATGTTCGTCTTATAATTGTGGCCTATATATAGACTCGAAAAAAACACAAAAAATAAGTTTTCGGTCCACTTTATCCCATAATTATTATCTGATCATCACCGAAAATTATAGGCGTTGGCCTTGACCATAACTGGAACCTCATGGAAGATTTCAAAGCGATCAGCGTTATATTTCCACCCTCTAGTGATAATGGGTTACTAAATAATATCTGAATACGTAAGCACCTGTAAATATTTAAGTGCAACTCCCACATCTGAGTACATACGACAATGTTATTGGTAAGAATTTAAAGGAGTGGTTCCTCTTGGATATACTGTCAACTTCTCGGTCTATGTCCTCAGGGGCAAATATATACGCCATAGAATACAAATTTTGTAATTGTTCACACAACAGGCATGCTTATTCTTAAGCCCGATCCCTTTCTCCACGTAAAATTTCGCGACGTTCGGGCCATAATTGCGGCCTCTGGAGCGGCGAGAAAAACGGACAAAAATTAAGTATTTGGTCCATTTCATCCCCCAAATATTAAACGATCTTTTCCAAAAACAATAGGGGTCTTCATTGGCCAGAACCCATCCTACATGCAAACTTTTGTGAAGATTGGTCAATAACTGTGGCCTGTATCGTGTTTACAAATTATAATAGACGGACGGACGGATACAAATGTCTAGATCGACTCAGCTAGTCGAAATATGACGATCGGTGTACTTAACGGTGGGTCTAGGACCAATATTTCGCGCGTTACAAACTTTTGGGGCTGCACAAAGCTATAATACCATGACAACATAGTTGTATCACAATATGGGGGATAGGCCTAACTGGGGGCCGATGTATTATATTTCATTCTCGAAGCTGGCCGTTCTAGTACCTATTAAGAACTCAAAACTCTAAATTACAGACAATTCAGTGGAAAAGCATGATCAAATTCCCCAGAATACTGAAAATTAGGGCGTACCGTTATATGGTATATTTATAATTTTTTGTGGAGAAATTTGGTACCCAATGAAAACCCAATGTAGCAAATTTCAGCGAATTCGGTTAAAAAACGTGATCAATATCAAAATACCGAAAATTGGGAGCTATGCCTAAACGTGGACCGATATATCCCATCTTCGAACTTGACTTGCAACCCTATGCAAAATTTCAGCACCCTACCTCAATTTCTTCTGAAGATAGCGGCTAAAACCTCTTAACATTTTACCTCTATCAAGAATATATATACTTTATAGGGTCAGAAATGAATATTTCGATGAGTTACAAATGGAATGACAAAATTAATATACCCACCATACTGTGGTGGATGGTATAAAAAATATTGGAAAAATACATGTGGGTAATTTGTCAAAAAGTTCCACCGAAATCTGAGTCAGGAAAGTGTTTGTAATTTATGTGTTATGGATCAAAGTATAAAGATCCATATCCCAATTGCGCCATATATAGAAACGTATTTCTAGACTAAATCTGCCATTAGAGCATGTTAGTGTGCCTATGTACACATAGGAATCACTGAAAAATTTACCAAACATAAATAATCGAAACATCAGTTCTATATTTAAAAGTTCCAAAAATTCTAATAAAAATCAACAGTTTTTTTACTCAATTCACACACAGTTCAAAGAACTCCCTTGATATGAGTTTTCTTAATTTAAATTGAATTTCTTTGAAGATAAAAAATAAGAAAAACAACATCAACACAAAATCACCATAAACTTCAGAAAAATAATTTACAATCCCAAATAAGTAGAGGCGGTGTGTAGTTTTCATAGCTTTGCATGCAAACGAGTGAGCCAGTTGATGGCCAAGACAACAGACAGACAGATAAACGAAAAAAGCGACAACTGAACCTGAAAACAAAAGTGACATTTTATGGTTGTTCATAAATTCTTCACCCGGTCGTGTTTGTTAGTTTTTTTGTTCACAACATTTTGTGGTCCAGTTTCCTTGAAGTGTGTGTAGTTTCGGTTTTTTTTGTGTCATGGTCCGGTCCCACCGAGTTGCCAGAGACAATGACGGAATGTATGTTAATATAAACATGACGTATGTACGTGAAGGCATACGTAATTTTCTTCGTTTTTGGTCTTTGATTCGCCGTTTCTATGCAAGATTCTCATGGCGGGTTACCGACCGAAGGAGAAAAAAGTGTGTCCTTCTCTTTCAGGGTTTTAGAATCGGTTCTAAGTAAATGTTATGATTTCCACAATAAGATTAGCTCATCATAAAACATAAAACCGGACAACCTGACAACAGGTAGTTTTACTTCCAATCAAGAAAAATACAGAAATCTTACATCCGCCTCCTCTTGGCTGATGGTCGGTCGGTCGTGCCTTGGATGACATAAAAAGAGAACAAACCCGGCAAGCGAAAGGATTTCATTGTCATTTCAATTTCAAGTGACATTAAAATGTTGTTAAGATTTATGAGGTCGTCGGCGTGGAATCTAGATTACCCAGCCAAGCAAAAGGAGTAGGGAAACCATAATTTAATTTTTCTACATTACCTACGTACATACATACTTGCACACACCTCCGTGTATGTATGTAGGTATGTTGTTGCTGGCATAATATTTATTCTGCGTCACAATGTCTGTGTGCACGCCCTCAATTTGTGGCCGGCCGTTAGTAAAGCAGCTGAATGGCATATGTCAAACCTAAACGTTTGTCATTGATTGTGCATATATTTTGTGTGCAGATGTGTGTGCCTAGTTTGTTCGATTGTTTGTGTTCGATATTGCTTCGGTAGTTTTATTACAATCAATAAACGCCCCGTCTAAAAAATCAACAAAATAAAAACCCCACGTCATTTATGCAGTTTTGTTTTTGTTGTTGTTTTGCTTTGAATTAGGGCGTGTTTACATGTGTTTGGATAAATTTAAACGCCTTTGCAGTTTTATAGTTCGTTAGGTAGGGACAGGACAGTTTTTGGCGACGTTTGAGGGCTAGTATTGGTCATAATAAAAAGTGTTTTAAATTTGTTTCCCTACCATAAATGTCCGTTTTAAATTTTTGCAGGATTTTCTACTTTAATTTAATAGAGAGGCGTTTTTATGGGATTTTTTGCTTTGCTTTTATGATAGTCGTCTTTCTTTGTATTTTATTGAAGGAGGATAAAATATGGGTTTTCGCGAATTCAATTCAATGGAAGAAATAATAGTAGCTGTTACGGTAGCCATAAGTTCAGTTTTCAATTCATTATTTTTCCAATACATATTCATAGAAAAATATGCAAATGAGGAACATATGTTGGATTCTGGAGACAGTAAAGGGACAGTGATTTCTGGTAGTGTTTTGATCTCTAAGACATTGCGAATTTTTAATTTTCGTGTAAAAATTACAGCCACGTTTGTGGGAAAATTCGGCTAAAGTATTTCAAATATTAAACCTGCAAGTAAAGTTCAAAAGTCGGACCGGGACGACTATATGATACCCCTCATCACTACAAAGGATGATCGTATGTCCAATAACCTGTAGATATAAAAGACATTGCATCTTGAGAGGACCAATAATGAAATACATAGATATTTGAACTAATTTAAAACAACCTATAAACACATAACATTCTGAAATCTATGAAAAATTGCATGTCAATCGGAGATATCCTTGTATCAAGTATTTAGTGTACCATTTTTATGAATTCGAACAAAATTATGTATGGAACTACATGGCTAGATCGTTTTAGAATTTCACCCTGATTAAAGAACTTTATGGGGTCGGAAATGACCATTTCGATGAGTTACAAACGGAATGACAAAATTAATATACCCTCCATACTATGGTGGAGGGTATAAAAAGAGGGTTATATGGGGACTACCCCAAGGGTTATATGGGGACTACCCCAGGTACCGTTATATGGGGGCTACCAGCAAAAGTGGACCTATATTTATAATTTTTTGTGGAGACATTTAGGACCCAATAAGAACTCAATGTAGCACATTTCAGCGAATTCGGCTGAAAAACGCGCTCAAGAACCCCAAATTGGGGGGTACCCTTATATGGGGGCATAGTTATACCCTTCACCACACGGTGGTACAGGGTATTATGTCTTTGTGCATATGTTGGTAACAGGCAAAAGGAAACGAGATAGACACATGGTTCCTTTTGAGAATATGCATAGAATCACTTTCTAAGTCGATTTATGCATGTCCGTCCGTCCGTCCGTCCGTTCGTCTGTCTGTCCATGTTAAATTGTAAACAAAGTACAGGTCGCATTTATGATCCGAATTGGATGATATTTGGCATAGGTCACTTATTCGGCCCAAGGACGAACCCTATTGAAATTGGGAAAAATCGGTTCAGATTTAGATATAGCTCCCATATATATATATATATATATATTTAGCCGATTTAATGTAAACGGTCCCTATATATCTTTCGATTTGCACGAAATTTGGTACAGCCTAATCATTTAGGTCTAGAATGATGTCTGCCAAGTTTTGTGAAAATCGGTCCAGATTTAGATATAGCTCCCATATATAGTTTCGTCCGATTTCATGTAAATGGTACCCCAAAGTCCCTATATATCTTTCGATTTGCACGAAATTTAGCAAAACGTATTGAATTAAGCCTAGAGTGATGTCTGCCAAGTTTCATGAAAATCGGTCCAGATTTAGATATAGCTCCCATATATAGTTTCGTCCGATTTCATGTAAATGGTACCCCATAGTCCCTATATATCTTTCGATTAGCACGAAATTTGGCATAACGTATAAAATTAAGCCTATAGTGATGTCTGCCAAGTTTCGTGAAAATCGGTACTGATTTAGATATAGCTCCCATATATAGTTTCGTCCGATTTTATGTAAATGGTGCCCCAAAGTTCCTATGTATCCTTCGATTTGCACGAAATTTGACATAACGTACTGAATTGAGCCTAGAGTGATGTCTGCCAAGTTTCGAGAAAATCGGTCCTGATTTAGATATAGCTCCCATATATAGATTCGTCCGATTTTATGTAAATGGTTCACCAAAGTCCACATATATCTTTCGATTTGCACGAAATTTGGCATAACGTACTGAATTGAGCCTAGAGTGATGTCTGCCTTGTTTCGTGAAAATCGGTCCAGATTTAGATATAGCTCCTTTTATTATAGATTGATTTTAAGAAATTGACGCACCAAGGAACCAATAGGCTGATAGGAACAAAACGTTCTGAAATTAGTATAACCTAAGCTGTGACAAGTTTGTTTGAAATCGCTTAATGTTTGGATAGAAATTCCATATATATCTTCGCCCGATTTCAAGTACATTGGGCATCAAACTCCTCATGTTAGTCAGATTGACATCAAATTTTGCACAACGTACAAAATTGAGCATAGAATTACGTAGTTGCGTTTTCTAGAATTACAGACATAGCCCAACGGATGACCTATTTATATTTGTTTGAAGTCGATTTACATTCTTTTGTCGCATTGTAACAAATGATTGACATGTTTATGGATAGATCTAGGTAGATTCACATTTAGATAAATATCACATATTTTACTTCATCCAATTTCATGTTAGTAGTCCTGTTTAATATACTCATAGTGGTGAAGGTATCATATAGTCGGCCCCGTCCGACTTTACTACTTTCCTTACTGGTTTTATATTGGCTTTTCAGTATTTTATGACCTTCCTTTGTTTTCAGTCAAGTATTATAGCAGAGACAATGGTTCTGGCAGGGATATACTGAAAAAGGTTGCAAAACTTCCTGAAGTCATTAGGAAGTAGAAACTTCGTTAAGTTCTAGGTCCTGTAATCAATCAAATTGCTGTCAGAAAAAAAAAAAACGAAATACCAAACTGTTGATCCTCGGTTTGGTAATTTGGCCTAAAAACATGGTCTTATTTTGAAAATGTTCCGAGAATATGTTGTTTACCCAAACAAGGTCTTAGAATGCGTGTTGGACCATCCAAATACCAATAAAGGACCCGAACACTCATATTTATAATTTTAGTTGGGTGATTTACCGCCCAAACAGTCCTCGAAATATCTAAAAAGGCAATTCGGTTGAAAACCGGAGTCAAAATAAATAAGTAAAACATTGATAAGTTCGACAGGGTCGAATTTTTTTAAACCCTCTACCATGAGGTGGAGAGTCAAAATACATAAAACAGATTGGGTCATTAAGGCGAAAATGAAATACGAAACTAAAGAGACTCAGATTGGCCTAGTATCTAGAACATATCAATATGCGTCGTTTGAAAAATATGCCAGCAAACCTCAAATACCGAATACCTCACTATTCGCTGTCATATGGGGATTATACCAAAGCGAGTATTGATATTGATAATATTTGGTTGTGAGATTTGTCACCCGTTATATGGAGGAACCCCGAAACTTGATTCAATATTAATAGTTTTGGGGGGGCTACATATATACTACCAATTGTTGTAAATACCGCTACATGGGAGCTATACCAAAACATGACCCGTAATATCCCTAATACCTAATATACTAGAAGTACTAGCAATTACTGTGCAACACTTTAAAGCTTAATTTTAATTATTGCGATCTATATCGCAATAATTATCGATCGTATCGATCTATATTTCAACAGACTAAATCGAAATATAATTTTGTTCTGGTCAAGAATATATGTACTTTATGGGATCTTGGATAGTTATTTCGAGGTGTTACAAACGAAAAGCGAATTTAATTTACACTCTACCTTGAGGTGAAGGGTATGATATAGCCAATTAAAGTGACAAAAGTGCCCAATATTCCCGAAATACAGGATAGGGGTTATCCTAAAAAGTGGAAATATATTGACAATATTGCGACAACTTAACACCTTTTTATGTTTTTATATCTGTTTTGGTTTTTTATCCAAAAAAATCATCTGTCATCATTGTCCTGAACCCCTCCTTCTTCGTATCACCAAATTAGTTAGAAAACATATGTTTGGCACGATACATCCCACAGATTAACTTTAAGTCGGTATCCATATCCGAAATGCAATTCATATGCCATGGCACACTTTTGAGTCATTGCGTTTTTTTATGAAACTCTCAAAATTTGCTCATTTCATTCATTAGAATTTTTTGGAATGAATCATAGACAATTTGACCACACACAAACCCTGTTGGGGGGAAAGGAGATTTATTTTTTTTTTTTTTTAATTTTCGAGAATTATACGTGATCATTGCTCAACGATGTCAGCTTAAGTACGTGATATTTTTATGAAAACGACGAGCGTTGATGGCGTTTTTATGAAATCAGATCATTGTCATATGTACGTACGAGTATGTTTATGTTTTGTTTGTTTGCCAGTTTAGGGGTTTATTAGGAAAACCACAACATTGTTGTGGGTTTACGTATTGCAAATGGCTTAGCCTTCTTTTGTTTAGCGATGAAATGATGAAAATATGTTGCAGCTGCTTTGTTTTGTCCACTCGGGGTTATGTGGAATTTAAGGAACATCAGCAGTGCAGCACCAACAAACAAAAAAGGGTACAATAACCAATTTTGCAATTTCAGCAGTTTTTGGCAAATTTTTGACAAATTGTATTTTTTAAGTAATTATGTGGGAGCGTGTGTAGCAGATGTGTCAATGAATTGATTGAGATTTTGGATTTCAAATTTTAAAAATAGATTTTTTTTGTCAGATATCAGATTTGTGGAATCGACTGTACGTGCATGTAAGATACTTGAAAATTGTATTACCACTTTTTCCACTGGCCACAAGAAATACTAATTTCCAGCCCTAAAACGCACAATTTTCCTAAAATCTGAAATTACTTAACACTGAGGGAACGTTTAATAGTTTCATCCTTTGGGGACGAAATATTGAAAACCCCAGAAGGAAAAATCCGCTATAGGTTAAAGTTCGGAGATATGCAGTGGCCATTTGTTTGCTATTGTATGTAATTTTTGAGAACGAGAAATTTTTATGAAGAATATTTCGTCCTTCTAACTTGGTTCTGAGTGACATAGGGGGTTACAGATACTGGACACTAACCCCCACAAACGTATAAAGGACCTTGATCTGCGAATCTGCACTTGGAATGCGCACGTTGAACAGAACATGCATAGTTTTCGCTTTGACGGAGGTACTCAGGCCGATATTATTGCCTTACAGAAAATGCGATGGAAAGGGAATGGCGTAAGTAAATCAGATGATTACGCCCTGTATTATAGCTGCCACGAAACGACACATGCAGATTTATGGTTAATAGGAGAAAAAAAAAATACCTCGTCTACAGATTCAGTTCAGTAGATGAGCGAATTGCGAAGTTCTTCTACATCAGTCTTATTTGCGTTCATGCTCCGACGGAAGACACTAAAGACTTATTTTACGAGCGCCTAGAAGCAGCATATGACCCCTGCTCTGGCCATGACATTAAAATTCTGCTAGGAGAAATCGGAAGGGAACATGTTTTTGGTCCCACCGTCGGAAAATTCAGCCTCCATGAAGAAACATCCGACAACGGCATGAGATTGAATAACTTCGCGCCAGCAAAAACATGGTAGATGCAACAGATTCAAGCATCTCGATATATGCAAAGCCGCCTGAATATCTCCCTATCAAACATCAAACAAAATTGATCATGTTGTGATAGATGGAAGGCATTCATCCATGTTTTATGTTTCATGTTTTATACGTTCATCGATCCATGTGGCGAATATCGATTCGGACCATTACCTTGAAAAACTTGATGAAGAATATACCCCATAACCAATAAGAGATGACGGTATAGGTTGTATACTATCCAGCCAAGATGAGGTCAGAATAGCAAATAATGGGCTGAAGAATAATAAAGCTGCAGGTGCCGATGGACTATCAGCCAAACTTAACAAGGCTGGTCACACGCTGATCAGGAGCATGCATCAACAGATAAGTGTAATTTGGTTGGAGGAATACATGCCAAATGATCGGAACCTCAGCATCGTCAGCGTGCTGTGTGAACGACTGAAGCCAATGGTCAATGACATTATTGCACCATTGCAATGCGGCTTCAGATGTGAGAAATCCACCAGAAAAGACTTCACGAAGAACACATCGACATTTTCCATCTATTCGTAGACTATAAATCTGCATTCGACAGCCCAATCCGCTCAGAGGCGTTTAACGCCATGCAGGATAACTTTAACTGCAGGATAACTTTAAAGGAGAATTCAGACCATGTGACAGTTTACGTGTGATCTTTTTAACATCCTGCTGTAACATGGCCAGCGGTCACAGCCACCTTTGAAACAATTTAGAAGGAGTCTGCCAAATTGGGTCTGGCAGTAAATGGCGAGAAGACCAAGCAAGACTCCTAGTAAACTCGGACCAACGCTGGGACTTGAGAACTACAGCTTCGAGGTAGTCACAGATTTTACATACCTTGGTGCAGCCATAAACAAAACTAATAGCATCAGCTTTGAAATCCGAAGAAGGATAGTGTTGGGCAACAGATGCTACTATGGTCTGCGTAAGTAATTCACACTCCATAATATGCTAATAAAATCCGTGTTGGCGTATTGATCTGAAGCATGGGTACTTGCGCAAGCAGACGAGGAAGCTCTTGGGGTGTTTTAGAGAATAATTCTCCGAAAGATCCATGGGTCGATTTGCGACGACGGTAAATATCGCCGTCGAATGAACCATGAGTTTTACTACTTATATTCGGACATCGACATAGTCAGACGTATCGAGCTGCAGCGACTACTAGGTCATGTTGTGAGAATGGATGAGCATACCCCAGCTCAAAAGGCATATAAAAGCGAGCCAACCGACCGAGGTTCACGCAGAAGAGAAGGCCACGAATGCGATGGAAAGCAACATTTCGAAACATAGTTTTTCAAATTGAAGAAGTCGTACAATCTTGTTTAACTCGGCTTATGGAACAAATGGTCTGTCTCAATCCAGCTGGGAAGAAGAACTCGGCTCTTTGTGTGTCCTTTTCATCCTTAAATTATTGAACCGAACTCCAACTACAACAAGATGAGATTTTTATCCTCAAAGACGAAAAATCGGAAACTAATTTCGAGGAAGCAAGAACCGGGTCTCTAAATTTTTAAACTGGTTATTCATAAAATAAAACCGGTTCAATAAATTTAGCAAGTTTGTTCAGTATCGTTTTTATGATAAGGCACTGAAGTCGGCTTTTTATCTGAATATGCGGTTCAAAAATAAAATCAATTTCAAACACTAAATACCCTAGCCTTATAAAACTGTATCACCTGTTTATATCGCAAATATCGAAAAGTTAATAATCAATATACTCACACACACCTCCTGCAAATATTGTCATTGGCAATTAAATATTTTCAAAATATTTTTATTTTTCGTTGTGTTTACATCTCTCATTGATTTTGTCATTCATGCGTAGTATTATTTACTTAAACAATTTACGTCTGGTTAAACACACTTAAGAAAACTGACCTTTCCTTATAGGCCATGAATTGACTTCAAGTCTACAGTTTTTTTTTGCAAAACAATTAAATTTGATCCTTTTCCTGTTTCGTGTTTACATTTCTGCCATGCAGACAACCGGCAATGGCAACGTGACAAACCTACCATTAAATTTTTGCTGATTTGGCAAACATTTCGAATGGTCAGTGAACGATGACAGTTTGAAATGTTTAAATAATTTTTAAAGATCATTTGGTTATTTGCACAAGTGCAAGACCATACAACATACAATTTAATGTGTGCATGTATCCAGTTTCCAATATTTTAAGGATGCCAGAACGTCATCAACGGCAGCAACAGCAAAATAAAGAAATATTGCAAGACGCAAACCTAACCACAGGCCAGCAGGCATCAATCCAAAGAAAATAATAATAGCTGTAGTATTTCGAAAAGAATATAACGAAAATTAACAAAAACAACAACATTGTCAGATGGAAGTGCTCAAAAGAAAACAGAAAAATAATAATAACAAACAGAAACCAATAACTGACGACACGCAATTGCAATTAATGAAGCCTAAAACTAAATAAACATAGACTTTGTGGATTTGGCTTCAAATTGGAAATTGGGATGTCATAGCGTGGCATGGCATGGACCACGCCACCACCATCATCATCATGAATGCATGCAATGCAATGTGAAGTGTACCATGATGGTCAGTGACAAGACACACGGACGGACGTACAGACAGTCCGGGCGACCAAGACGTACAGACATTGAGCTGTAGTCACATGACTACACTTGACACATTCTTCGTCATTGGTGTGGGGTACACATTTCTAAAGAATTTCCCAAAGAACTGTAGAGACTGAAGAGAAAAAAAACGACGGAATAAGCAAACTAAATAAAATTAAGACGTCAACAACAATTGTTCAGTTTTAAAAACGTAAAGAAACATCAGAAGTTTTTTTTATGAAGTAGAATTGATATATCGAGTGTCTGTGGTGTGGTATCGATGACATTCATGCATATTTAAATAGTTAATTTTTGTAAAGGTTCACATTGATGCCATATTAATGGAATTTAAGGACAACTCGTTGGTGTAATATAACCAGTAAGGAAAATAGTAAAGTCGGGCTGGGCCGACTATATGATACCCATCACCACAAGTATATTCTACATATGTATCCAGACGTCGCGTTTTTGTTATATATCTATATCTGAACCAATTTCAGGGAAACTTACCAGAGACTAATTTATATTATTTCAGTACGTTGTGTCAATCGGCCTAGCTACGGATCTGTCCACGAAGCTAAGCAACATCATTCTAGACTTAATTCAGTACCCTATACCAAAATCCGTGCAAATCGAAAGATATATGGGGACTTTGGTGCACCAATTACATAAAATCGGACGAAAATATATGTGGGAGCTACATCTAAATCTGAACCGATTTTCACGGAACTTAGCACACGTCATTCTAGACTTAATTCAGTACGCTATGACAAATTTCGTGCAAATCGAATGATTTTCAGAGACTTTGGTGCACCAATTACATAAAATCGGATGAAACTTTGCACACGTCATTCTAGACTTATTTAACTACGCTACGCCAAATTTCGTGTAAATCGAAAGATATATAGGGACTTTGGTACACCATTTATCTTAAATCGGAAGATATATATGGGAGCTATATCTAAATCTCAACCGATTTTCACGAAACTTAACACACATGATTCTAGCCCTTATTCATTACGCGGTGCCAAATTTCGTGCAAATCGAAATATATATAGGAACTTTGGTACACCATTTAAATAAAATCTGGCGAAACTATATATGGGAGCTATATCTAAATCTGAACCGATTTTCACGAAACTTTGCACACATCATTCTAGACTTAATTCAGTACGCTATGCCAATGGTGCCACTATGCTAATGGTACTTTGACAGATGTTTGGGCCCGTTTTTTTTTTGAATTAAATTGACTACTATATAAGGGAAGGTGCCCATTGGCAGTATTTTGAAGATTTTAGCCGCATTTCCAATTATAGTTGGCATTCAGGAATGTTGGAGGGTAAAACCTATTTTTGCGGAATTTTTTTCAATAACTTAAATCAATATTCAAATAAATACAAATTATTATTCCAGCTAAGAACGGCTATTATTCGAACCTAGGTTCTCAGAGCAACAAAAAATGTTGTCAGATCACTTAGCATTCTGAAATATACAATGTATACCATGGGATCAATTGTAGATGTGTGGATGAACTATCCAGGTAGTCCCACTATTAGACATTTTGAAAATTTTTGTCATCGTTTTCTCACGTATTTTTAGGCATGTTCAAGGTCCTGTCATAACATGAGTTTTCTCCTAGGAGTCTCCATTACATTTTGTTATTTTTATGACCATTATCATGGTGGAGGGTACAAAAATTTCAGCCGGCCCGAAGTTAACGTAGTTTTTATACCCTGCGCCATAGTGTGGAGGGTATATTATTTATACCCTTCACCACACTGTGGTACAGGGTATTATGTCTTTGTGCATATGTTTGTAACAGGCCAAAGGAAACGAGATAGACACATGGTTCCTTTTGAGAATATGCATAGAATAACTTTTTAAGTCGATTTATACATGTCCGTCCATCCGTCTGTCTGTCCATGTTAAATTGTAAACAAAGTACAGGTCGCATTTATGATCCGAATTTGATGAAATTTGGCATAGGTCATTTATTTGGCCCAAGGACGAACCCTATTGAAATTGGGAAAAATCGGTTCAGATTTAGATATAGCTCCCATATATATTTTCGTCCGATTTAATGTAAATGGTGTACTAAAGTCCCTATATATCTTTCGATTTCCACGAAATTTTGCATAGCGTAATGAATTAGGTCTAGAGTTATGTGTGTTGAGTTTCCTGAAAATCGGCCCAGATTTAGATATAGCTCCCATATAGATTTTCGTCCAATTTAATGCAAATGGTGTACCAAAGTCCCTATATATCTTTCGGTTTGCACGAAATTTGGCACAGCGTACTGAATTCGTGTTAAGTTTCTTTATATATTTTCGTACGATTTAATGTGTATCTTTCAGTTTGCACAAAATTTGGCATAGCGTAATTAATTAAGTATAAAGTGATGTGTGCTAAATTTCGTGAAAATCGGTTCAGATTTAGATATAGCTTCTATATATTTTTTTCCGATGTTATGTAAATTTTTGACAAAAGACCCAAAGTTTTTCCGACTACCACACAATTTTGTACAATGAACTGAAGTTAATATAACCTAGCGTTTGGAAAGTTGTGAAATCGGTTCAGACTTGGATAGAGCTCTTATATGTATTTTCTCCCGGTTTTACATGATGCACCAAGAACTCAAAATGTGCACAAAACATACTGCAATTAGTATAACTTAACCTGTGACAAGTTTCGATGAAATCGGTTTACATTTCCACTCATCGAAATAATCATTTCCGACCCTATTAAGTATATATATTCTTGATCATCCTAAAATTCTATAACGATCCGCCTGTCTGTTGTAATCACTCTAGCGTCTAAACGAATTGAGATAGATCGCCAAACTTTTCCATAGAGTTTTTTGTCTGCAGGCAGGTCAAGTTCGATGGGCTATATCGGTCCACGATATAAGAGTACCTCCCAATTTTCGGTATTTTGGGGTTCTTGAGCGTTTCTCAACCGAATTTTCTGGTAGCCCCCATATAAGGGTACCACAAATTTTCAGTATTTTGATTGAATTTTTAACCGAATTGGCTGTAATTTAGTACTTTGGGTTCTTGTTGGGTAGCAAATATTTCCACTAACAAATATTAATATAGGTCAATTTTTTCGGGTAGCTCTCATTTAAGGGAACCCCTAATTTTCGATATTTTGGTGTCCTTGAGTGCGTTTTTCAACCGAATTCGCTTTTATTTTGTAGTCGTATATGGTAACAAATCTCCCTCCAAAAAATTATTACTGATACTCTACCATGCGCTATCAGTATCAGTCCACGTTTTGAGAATTTCAGATTTTAGGAAAAATCCGCATTAAAATTTGCTGAAATTTGTATTTGGTGTACATAATGATTTACATAAATCGGTTTGCAGAATTATCGGTATAGGTCCACTTTTTGGTATGTTCCCTATATTTCCATTGCAAGTACCTGTGGAGCGTATCCAAAGTTTGAAGATGATTCAAAAATTCGTCTGAATTTTAGGACGGACATATTACTACATCTTTCCACCTCATATTTATCTCCGACAATAGTCATCTTTGACTATCATTTAATATGAAAATATGGCAACATTAATTGAATTTCATCACATTTGCGTGTCTGATTTTCTGAGAAGCTTAGTTTGTTCTTGGGTTTAAATATGCCCTTCCACGCCCCTCTCTCTTTCCTTCCCTTAATATATAATTGAACCAAAGTGTTTATTTTGTTTATGTCTCAAATTTTCAATTTCAATATTTACTTAAAGAACAAAAACATTACGCGGCTATTCAATACCAACAACAATAACAATATAGTACCATGAAGGGATTGGCTTATAAGAAAGTAAACAAATGTATAAGGAAAATGAAACGAACAAGAAGAAATTCCACAACTATATTGGGCCAGGCAGCCATACCGCCAGCCATCAAGACGACTGACCTAACCATATAAACATATTTTATGCCACATTCAAGATCCATTCATTCATGTAGGGTCCGAGGTAAGATGCATTCTGACCGTCATGATTCCCCAATGCCGCCAATGTGAGTGGAGCTTTTTTCCCTCTCAACTCAATTCAATCGCCTTCATGTGATGAGTGGCTGACGGACAACATTTGTGGCTGAGCCCAAGCATGAGCTGGCTGCCATGGTATGATGTTGTGTGGCATGGTTTGGCCATGGTAGTGGCACTAGTTGATGGACACACTACTGGCATGGTATGCCATGGACATTGGCATGATGATGAACATATCTCATCACTTCTGTTGTTGTCCAACCGGGCTATTACTGGAATGTGTTGTTGCTGGTGCTGCTGTTGTTGTATTATTGTGGCTTCTGCCAACAACTGTTCGTTTTGGACAACAATAATCATTGATTACGGCTTGATCATTGTTGTCGTCATCATCATGAGCAGCAGAACAGTCATCATTGTCATCCTGGTGGATATGCAGTATGCATTCAGCGTCATATTGTCTTGTCGGTAACGTTTTCTTGTTTTCTTCATTATTTTAAGTAGATAAAGTGGTTAGTATAGGAATTTTTTATTTTGTTTCGAATAACTTCTGGTCTTAGCTTAACGAATTGTAAATAACTAAACTTAAATTTGTAATTTGTGCGCGTGTGTATTTTAAGGATCTATTGTGCTTATGTCCGTTGGCTAGTTCAACAATTATATAGCCTGTGGTTTTTAGCAGCAATTAATATGATGACAAGTGAAAAAGGTACATTTTTGCGAGAAGGGTTTATCATAATTTTCCCCCTGATAAAGTGCTAGAAATGTAGGTTTATTCAGCAGCTGCACATTTCTGTTGGACTTTTAAATGGGTTGTTAATAACATTAATCTCTTTTGAGTATCGGATTAAGGTGTGAAGTAGTTGAATGCTTAATACGTGCATGTGGTCTTACTTAGTTGAATCAGTTTAAGTTTTTTTTTCAGTTTTAGTTGAATTTACAGTTTTGAGGTTAATATGCTCTGTTAAATGGCAAAGAACCATATCACATTGTGTGTTTGATTGATCCGACTACTTTTTTGAAAACCAAAAACATCCAAATTATGGTACAGGGACATAGACCCATAGTTTCAATTGGAATATGCCTATAATCACTTTCCGAGTCTATAAAAAATACAGGTCGTCACAGGTACGTCTCAAAATTCCATGCTTCTACAGAGGGCATCAACTTCGACTCATATCCCGACGTCAGATTTTTACAAATAACTACAAATTAGAAAATCTACTGCAATTTTCGCTTCGTAGACAAAAGAGGTTAGAGACAGAAAAATTAATAAGCCATGGGACAGTCCAGAACCGTAAAATACTTGGAGTTACCTTAGAAAGCCTCTCAATATTCTCTGAGCATGTCGGTGCACTGAAGGCAAAAGTCCAGAAACGGAAAAAAGTGTTCAAAGCCATTTCGGATACATCCTGAGGTTCTTAGCAATTAGTAAATAAGTTTTCAATGATTCTTCCCCATATTTGATTTTCCCTTATATGTCCAGATGACAAGTTTGTGTTAATTGCAATTTAATATCAACATCAGAAAACCAAGTACACTTGGGAGTCATGTCGCAGGCAAAAGTCTAGAAACACCAGAATGTACTCAAAGCTCTCTCGGGAACCACATGGGAAGTCCGCAGTCCCACCAGGGTATTATGTCTTTGTGCATATGTTTGTAACAGCAAAAGGAATCGATATAGACCCATGGTTCCTTTTGAGAATATGCATAGAATCACTTTCTGAGTCGATTTACCCGTCTGTCCATCCATGTATTTTTGTGAACAAAGTTCAGGTCGCATTTATGATCCGATTTAGAAGAAATTTGGCACAATTCACTTATTTGGCCCAAGGACGGACATTATTTATTTAGATATAGCTCCCATATATAGTTTCGTCCGATTTTATGTGAATGATGCACCAAACTCTCAATATTTGTCCGATTGGCACAAAATTTTGCACTACTGAATTAGGTCCAGACTAATGTATGCAAAGTTTTGTTGAAATCGGTTCAGATTTAGATATAGCTCCCATATATAGTCTCGTCCGATTTTATGTAAATGATACACCAAACTCCACCGAGTACTGATTTAGGTCCTGACTGATGTCTGCGAAGATTAGTTAAAATCGGTTCAGATTTAGATATAGCTCCCACATATAGTTTCGGCCGATTTTTTGTGAATGATGCACCAAACTCCCATTATTTGTCCAATTGAAGCAAAATTTTGCACAGAGTGCGGAATCATGTTCGGATTGATGTCTGCGAAGTTGTGTTAAAATCGGTTCAGATTGAGATATAGCTCTCATATATAGTTTCGGCCGATTTTTTGTGAATGATACACCAAACTCCCAATATTTGTCCGATTGAGCAAAATTTTGCATAGCGAATGCAATTGAGAAAAAAAATGATGTGTGATAAGATTTGTTGAAATCGGTTCAGATTTTGATATACATATATTTTCGTTCGATTTTATGTAAATGGTGCACCGAAGGGCCTACGTTTGTTCGATTTACACGACATTTGACAGAGGATATTAAATTGAATTTAGAGTGATAACAAAAAACAAATGGTGTATGCAATGGTTGCTCAAATAGGTCCATGTGTATATATATAGCTCCCATACAAAATTTTACTCGATTTCATACAAATGGTACACCAAGGAAACCAAGTCTGCCCGTTTGACATGCTATTTTTCATTGATTTCAGAATGCTATGTGTATGGGGATTTTTTTTCTATCGGTTCAAATATCTATCTAGATAGCATATTTAATTTCGCCCGATTCCATCTCAATAGTCCTCCAAAGATTCTATGTCTATTCTATCTACAGGTTATTGTAGATATTAACATATCTTGTATGTGATGAAAAGTATCATATAGTCGGCGCCCTCCGACTTTTGAACTTTCCTTACTGGTTGTTGTTATTTTCGTTTAATTCGGCATTCTGGTGGTAGAGATAATTCATTCCACTAAAATATTTATAATTGCGTTGATTGAATTTAATCAGCCGACTTACCGTTTGTAACCATTATATAAGTATATTAGGACGACATCTTACCCTCCAAAAGACGTAGTTCCTTAATGCCTGCGTAGTTTTGTCTTAATCTTCTGAGACTGTCCTCACCACATAAAACAACAACTTTTTTATCAACTAAATTTTATTGTCCACAATAACATAAATATTATAAATCTAAATTTTTATTTTTATAAGACACAATTTTATTGCTTTAAATTACCTCTAAAATTCCACATTTATCCAAAGTTATGACTTAAATTGTTATTTTCTGTAAGAAAAAAAAAGAAATATTTATTCACTTATTTAGCTAATAGCATTATGTGGAACCATTTCACACAAAATAAGATTCGTTTGTCTTTGTCGGTTGGTTGGAATACCAACCAAAAAAATATTTTGGACAACTGGTTGGTATTTTAAATAACACAAATGTTGTTTTGTTTTTTGACTATTTGTTTCAGGTGGTTGGTGTTGGTGGCGGTGCTGGTACTGAAGTAACAGACAATTTTTCAAAACAATTACCATACAAAAGTGTTTTGTATGTGATTTTGAAGTGTTTTTATTATTTTTCTTAGAGTAACGATCAAGAAAGACAACAGCGAACAAGCACAAAAAAAACCCCGAAAATAAAGGAAACCCACTCAAGTGTAAGTTTGTAGAGCAAAACAACAAAATTCACAACAATACATTGAAGAGGAAAAACGTAACGAAATTTAGGTTTTTGTTTTTTTCACCCCACCATTCAAATGTTTTGTGTCTCCTTTCTTCAGCATTTCAAACGAGAGAGTTACATAATAATGTCTTAATGTTTTGACATAACTGGAGCAACACTTTACATATGTCCAACATAACAGAGCTAAACGAAAATGTTGAAAAGTTTTTTTGTTTTTGTGAAAACAACAACATCAACAAAGCGACAAACAAACGACGGCGACCACAAACTAACAAAACAGCTATATGTAGGATAGTTAAACAGCTAACTATAGGTGGATTAGGGTAGAACTTAAATTTTGAACCATAAAAGTTCAAAAGTCGGACGGTGCATATACCAATCTAGACCTAATTCAGTATTCTGTGCAAAAATTCGTCTCAGTCGAAGGCATACTGGGAGTTTGGTGCACCATTTACATAAAATCGGAGCTATATCTAAATCTGAACCTATTTCAACAAAACTTCGCATACATCTATCTGGACCTAATTCAGTACTCTGTGTAAAATTTTGTCTCAGACGGACAAATATTGGCAGTATGGTATCTCTTTTACATAAAATCGGACGTATTTATATATGGGAGCTATATCTAAATCTGAACCGATTTTAACAAAACTTGGCATATACCAACCTAGACCTAATTCAGTACTATGTGCAAAATTACGTCTCAGTCGAAGCAATATTGGGAGTTTATTGTACCATTTATATAAAATCGCACGAAACTATATATGGGAGCTATATCTAAATCTGAATCGATTTTAACAAAACTTGGCATATACCAATCTAGACCGAAT
>NW_026879635.1:0-27862 GCF_032173495.1 Musca vetustissima | reverse complement strand
AAAATTCCTTAAAAAATCCACGCCTATTGCTTTGATAGTCCTTGTTAAAAATTCCTTAAAAAATCCACGCCTATTGCTTTGATAGTCCTTGTTAAAAATTCCTTAAAAAATCCACGCCTATTGCTTTGATAGTCCTTGTTAAAAATTCCTTAAAAAATCCACGCCTATTGCTTTGATAGTCCTTGTTAAAAATTCCTTAAAAAACGCCTATTGCTTTGATAGCTTTGATAGTCCTTGTTAAAAATTCCTTAAAAAATCCACGCCTATTGCTTTGATAGTCCTTGTTAAAAAAATTCCTATTGCTTTGATAGTCCTTGTTAAAAATTCCTTAAAAAATCCACGCCTATTGCTTTGATAGTCCTTGTTAAAAATTCCTTAAAAAATCCACGCCTATTGCTTTGATAGTCCTTGTTAAAAATTCCTTAAAAAATCCACGCCTATTGCTTTGATAGTCCTTGTTAAAAATTCCTTAAAAAATCCACGCCTATTGCTTTGATAGTCCTTGTTAAAAATTCCTTAAAAAATCCACGCCTATTGCTTTGATAGTCCTTGTTAAAAATTCCTTAAAAAATCCACGCCTATTGCTTTGAAAAAAATCCAAAAATTCCTTAAAAAATCCACGCCTATTGCTTTGATAGTCCTTGTTAAAAATTCCTTAAAAAATCCACGCCTATTGCTTTGATAGTCCTTGTTAAAAATTCCTTAAAAAAATTCCTTATCCACGCCTATTGCTTTGATAGTCCTTGTGTTAAAAATTCTTTGATAGTCTTGTTAAAAAATCCACGCCTATTGATAGGTCCTTGTTAAAAATTCCTTAAAAAATCCACGCCTATTGCTTTGATAGTCCTTGTTAAAAATTCCTTAAAAAATCCACGCCTATTGCTTTGATAGTCCTTGTTAAAAATTCCTTAAAAAATCCACGCCTATTGCTTTGATAGTCCTTGTTAAAAATTCCTTAAAAAATCCACGCCTATTGCTTTGATAGTCCTTGTTAAAAATTCCTTAAAAAATCCACGCCTATTGCTTTGATAGTCCTTGTTAAAAATTCCTTAAAAAATCCACGCCTATTGCTTTGATAGTCCTTGTTAAAAATTCCTTAAAAAATCCACGCCTATTGCTTTGATAGTCCTTGTTAAAAATTCCTTAAAAAATCCACGCCTATTGCTTTGATAGTCTTAAAAAATCCACGCCTATTCTCGGCCCTATTCCTTAAAAAATCCACGCCTATTGCTTTGATAGTCCTTGTTAAAAATTCCTTAAAAAATCCACGCCTATTGCTGTGATAGTCCTTGTGATGAATTCCTTAAAAAATCCACGCCTATTGCTTTGATAGTCCTTGTTAAAAATTCCTTAAAAAATCCACGCCTATTGCTGTGATAGTCCTTAAAATATTATTTAAAAAATCCACGCCTATTGCTGTGATAGTCCTTAAAAAATATTATTTAAAAATCCACGCCTATTGCTGTGATAGTCCTTGTGAAAATTCCTTTGCTGTGAAAAAATCCACGCCTATTGCTGTGATAGTCCTTGTGATGAAAAATTCCTTAAAAAATCCACGCCTATTGCTGTGATAGTCCTTGTGATGAATTCCTTAAAAAATCCACGCCTATTGCTGTGATAGTCCTTGTGATGAATTCCTTAAAAAATCCACGCCTATTGCTGTGATAGTCCTTGTGATGAATTCCTTAAAAAATCCACGCATATTGCTGTGATAGTCCTTGTGATGAATTCCTTAAAAAATCCACGCCTATTGCTGTGATAGTCCTTGTGATGAATTCCTTAAAAAATCTACGCCTATTGCTGTGATAGTCCTTGTGATGAATTCCTTAAAAAATCCACGCCTATTGCTGTGATAGTCCTTGTGATGAATTCCTTAAAAAATCCACGCCTATTGCTGTGATAGTCCTTGTGATGAATTCCTTAAAAATTCCACGCCTATTGCTGTGATAGTCCTTGTGATGAATTCCTTAAAAAATCCACGCCTATTGCTGTGATAGTCCTTGTGATGAATTCCTTAAAAAATCCACGCCTTTTGCTGTGATAGTCCTTGTGATGAATTCCTTAAAAAATCCACGCCTAATGCTGTGATATTCCTTGTGATGAATTCCTTAAAAAATCCACGCCTAATGCTGTGATATTCCTTGTTAAAAATTCCTTAAAAAATCCACGCCTAATGCTGTGATAGTCCTTGTGATGAATTCCTTAAAAAATCCACGCCTATTGCTGTGATAGTCCTTGTGATGAATTCTTAAAAAAATCCACGCCTATTGCTGTGATAGTCCTTGTGATGAATTCCTTAAAAAATCCACGCCTATTGCTGTGATAGTCCTTGTTAAAAATTCCTTAAAAAATCCACGCCTAATGATGTGATAGTCCTTGTTAAAAATTCCTTAAAAAATCCACGCCTTTTGCTGTGATAGTCCTTTGGAAAAATTATTTAAAAAATTCACACCTATTGCTGTGACAGTCCTTGTTGAAAATTCTTTAGAAATAATATTCTAAAATTTGTCCCATCATTCAAAACAATAAAATAATTTAATTTTTAAATAATTACGTTACAAAATGTTCCAAGTATAAATAATAATGGATTTCCAATAATGGTTGATATACGGAACCAATATCTCAAAGCTACTGCACACTGTGAAAAGAAGACATTAAGTATGATAAATGGTTTTAGATTTGAATTCAATACTTTGTAGCAAGACATAAACTTATAATAGAAATATTTATTGCAATTTTATTGTTGTTTTTTTTTTTTCTATTTTTTTATGTCAGTATTGAAGTTGTGCAAAAATCATAAAAAATATCCAACACCTTTTTGCCATGGTCGAGAATATTTTTTCTACTTCATAAATTGTATGCACATGTGTCTGTGTGTGGGTTCTTTGTATTATATTCTGATCTCTTTTGGAATTTATTTCCTTGAGTGGCAGCTCGGCAAGATAATACCCTACAAATTTGAATATTTATACAATTGTTTTTTTATATTTATTTCTTCATTATTCTACCCCAACTCATTTGAATATAACAACAAAAAAAAATGGGCACTGCAATGAATAAGTGAATTTTAATTCATTTAGCATTGCAATTAAATGTCAGTCAAAACAATTGATCTGCAAAAATAGTAAATGAAACAAAAACTCCAAGTTTAGCAGTAGCAGCAAGTGAGGAAAGGGGAGATTAGTGTTGTAGTGACAGGTGAACGACTGACACCCAAGTGAAATCAATTTTAATTAAATAAACTTTTGTTGTGTTTAAGCAATGACTTTTTAATGATGCCATGTTTCCTTAAAAGCATTTTTTGTTGTTTGTAAGAATCAATGACATGTCAGATTAAAAATCGAATGAAGGGAACTTCCGCAGAACCGGAAAGGTAACATATTTAATTGATGCATGGGTAGGGTTTATCAATGATATTTGTAGGCAGATCAAGGCCCGAATTCAAGGTACACATTGTAATTAAAGGCATTCCAATGCATCAAACCCATATTTCAGTTTTAATTTTGGAATTAAAAAAAATTAATATTCGAGAATATACATATGGCTGTATTCATGCGCCTTTTTAGAATTTTACAATCTCGATACAATCTCCCCCCTTTCGTAGGGGGACTGAACAAATCTCCATATCAAAACAACAAATCTCCATATCAAAACTTTAAACATTATTTGATGTTTTATATAGCCATTTAAGGATTTCAAGGATTATCACACCAATCATCTTGTTTTGAAAACAAAGGACCTATTTTGTTTGCTCATTGAAGCATTCCCCTTCCAAAGACAATTCTTTTCCATAGAATACAAAAGCGAATTTACGCATAATTCCTTGTTACAGATTTTCAGTAAGATTTTTAAGAATCGATAACACATTGTCTGCTACAAGGCATCATCCTTTTGTCAACTTCTGTTGCTCTTCGTTGAGTGACTGACAAACCTAGAAACCAAAAAATAAAAAAACCAAGATTCAAAGAATTGTCAAGTTTGGATGCTGTTTTGATGCATTACTTCTGGTGCTCCTTTACACAGTTGGAGTAGGGATGTCGATACTGAAAATATGAAATCAGGAATTGTTGAAAAATATTCCTTGCAAATCCACGCCTAATAGTAATAATAGTCCTTGCAAAAGTATTCCTTGCAAATCCACGCCTAATAGTAATAATAGTCCTTGCAAAAGTATTCCTTGAAAATCCACGCCTAATAGTAATAATAGTCCTTGCAAAAATATTCCTTAAAAATCCACGCCTAATAGTAATAATAGTCCTTGCAAAAATATTCCTTGAAAATCCACGCCTAATAGTCCTTGCAAAAATATTCCTTGAAAATCCACGCCTAATAGTCCTTGCAAAAATATTCCTTGAAAATCCACGCCTAATAGTCCTTGCAAAAATATTCCTTGAAAATCCACGCCTAATAGTCATAATAGTCCTTGAAAAAATATTCTTTTAAAAATCCACGTCTCTAATAGTCCTTGAAAAATATTCATTTAAAAAATCCACGCCTCTAATAGTCCTTGAAAAAATATTCTTTTAATAATCCACGCTTCTAATAGTCCTTGAAAAAATATTCTTTTAAAAATCCACGCCTCTAATAGTCCTTGAAAAAATATTCTTTTAAAAATCCACGCCTCTAATAGTCCTTGAAAAAATATTCTTTTAAAAATCCACGCCTCTAATAAATCCATGGCTATGGGAAGTCCTTGAAATATATTCTTTAAAAATCCACCCCTTTAATAATCCTTCAAAAAATATTTCATTACCTCATCCCTATTTGCAACTAAAACTTGGTCACATGGCCAACATCAGACCGAAAAACAATGATTGATGTTTAAAATTATAGCTCTAAGCTGTAAAATCGTCACTCAAAATCGGCTGCTTCTTGTGCCTTTGACGGTTGAACGATTGTCTATGCAAAACTGTTGCAAGTGTGACGTTGAGCATGAAGCACGAAGGCAATGATGATGACGATGGAGACGCTGAAGATAATAATGATTCCATTTTTATATTGTTTGGCATAGTTTGCATTGGTTCAATGCGTCACTTGTTGTTGTTAGTTTTGCATTAAAGCTTAAGTCATGATTTTAAACAATTATTTTGTTGTTTTGGATAAAGGGGGGCCTTTCGGTTTTTATCCTTTGCGCCCAGCTACAGCATCAACAATAACGATGTCCGTCCGTCATCTGATGATATTTTTCTTTTTCGCCATTGTACAGCATAAAGCCATGTTGATGGTGTCGCCATCATCTTATTGTCCGATTTATTGTTGCAGTTACTTTTGTTTGGTGGTGGTTGCTGGCTTCTGATGATGTGTCTGAGTCTAAGGAAGGTGGTGTGTTTGTATGTATGTGTGTGGTGGCATCGCTCGTATCACAGACGTCCATCTTTAAAAGGGGGATATTCATTCATTCATATTTTTTTTTGCTGGCTTCTGATGATGTGTCTGAGTCTAAGGAAGGTGGTGTGTTTGTATGTATGTGTGTGGTGGCATCGCTCGTATCACAGACGTCCATCTTTAAAAGGGGGATATTCATTCATTCATATTTTTTTAAATCCGACAAAAGTTTTTGGGAAGATCCACAACAGCAGCATACGTAACTCGTTGAATGCTGCAATCTATGTGATTTTTTTTTTGTTTTTGCTTTTAGTTGAGCCTATAACACATAATAAATTTTCCTTTTTCTTCTCTCCATTATGCCGAGTGGAATTTGGTTGCAAATATGAGTGGTGAATAGGAAATATTGTGAAATGAGGGAGGTGTACTCATTCGAAAACATATTATCCGAGTAGGTGAATGATATTTTCGGGTCCTCTTAAAACACTTCTTTTGGGAGTTCAAAAAATGTATTTATTTGCTAATAGAAAGATACAGAATATCCTACAGATGTATTGGAAAATGTAATAGTAAGTATCTGTAGTATATGTAGACCTAGAATAATCTGGTCTTCGTATGGACATTTAATATGCTGTTCGTGGCTCCAGATATACAGATGCCTTCTAGTTGGTATAATTCATAGATTATATTATCTTTATTCCGATTAAGGTCGCTGTTCGCTGGCAGTAAGTTTTGATATACATACTACATTATTAAATCGTTCCCATAACCTCTTAAAATTTCTACGACTAAATATAATACCTTCTTTTCGAAGACGGCGTCGTGGATTTATTACGTATATTTGTAAGAACTATAAGGGTTATTGCCGTGAATAGTTAACGCAGGTATTTTCAATGATAGATTTATATGCGTGGATTTCTGTGTATGGTATATGAAAGACTACTAGAGCTATGGGAGTGTTTAAATATTTTTTTCAAAGGAATGTAGAGCTATGGGGGTATGTTCTTAAGAATATTTATACCATACCTAACTACAGGTTACAGTTATGGATAAATCGTCCAGAAATTTTTCGTGTAGGACGTATTCTGGACACAGAAGACCACTATTGTTTTTGGACCAAAAACTTAATGTTTGTCTATTTTTCTGGTCGCTCGAAAGAGAGAGGGGTCTAACAATAGATTAAGCATAATAGTTTTGATAAAGATTGTTCAATATTTACCGGTTAAATGAACCCAGAGTTTTGTTGAAAAATTAAAAAAATTATACTCTATAGTGAACATACACTGGTGGTCAAAACTGAAGCTACAAAAATTGCAATGTTAATAATGCCACATAACATGTTTTTAAAATAAAGATATTTTGTTCAGTTTTTAATCCGGTACTTTATTCAAAAGCATTAATGCAAAATTCTTTATGAAATAAATAATAATTTATGTCTCAATGTTTGCATGGACAAAACTAAAGCAACTCTACAGTACAAGCTGATGAGTTGTAAAATTGTAGTATGGATGGTTTGCATATTAATTTTGTCATTCCCTTTGTAACATTGAAGTATTCATTTCCGATGCTATAAAGTATATATATTCTTGATCAGAATAAAATTCTAAGACGAGCTAGCCCTGTCCGTCCGTCTGCTTAATCACGCTATCCTCTGAAGTAATTGAGGTAGGGTGCGGAAATTTTGCAGAGAGGTCAAGTTCGAAGATGGGATATATCGATCGACGTTTTGGCATAGCTCCAATATAATAGTACCCCCAATTTTTGGTATTTTGGGGTTCTTGAGCGCGTTTTTTAACCGAATTTGCTGAATATGGATGGTATATTAATTTTGCCATTCCGTTTGTAACATCGAAATGTTCATTTCCGATCCTATAAAGTATATATATTCTTGATCAGAGTAAAATTCTAAGACGATCTAAACATGTCGGTTCGTCCGTTCGTCTGCTATAATCACGCTATTCTCTGAAGTAATTGAGATAGGGTGCTGGAATTTTGCAGAGAGGTCAAGTTCGACGATGGGATATATCGATCCACGTTTTGGCGTAGCTCAAATATAATAGTACCCCCAATTTTTGGTATTTTGGGGTTCTTGAGCGCGTTTTAACCGAATTTGCTGATATTTGATACTTTGGGTTTTTATTAGTAGTAAATTTCTCCACAAAGATTGTAAATATAGGTCCACATTTTGTAATGTTCCCCATATTTTCATTTCAAGTACTTATGGTGGAGGGTATCCCGTTCGACCCGGCCAAACATAACTCTTTTTAACTTGTTATCGTTATAATTACTATGCTTTGTTTTCTAGACCTTTTTCGATCCTTCAGCCTTATGGCTAATGAGGGTATATAACCCTTGATACGGTGAAAATATGCCTCATCGTAATATTGGTTTTAGGCCCCATGTTATTTTGGACCAAATCCGTTTCAGACAATTTGGAGCCGACTTACAAATGTCCGTCCTTCTGGAGTAACTGATTTCATTCAATTTTTGGACATCTTAATATTTCTTCCAAACTTAGTTCAAAATTCGAATATTGGTCCACTCCTTCTGGTACCTGCCCCGCAAAATGGCCAAAATTGTGCTAAAATTATTTTTATAATATCATGCGAAATGACTATCCGATTTGAACGAAACTTTGCACCTTTTCCAAGCCTAGATCAAGTCCATTGGTCCACTCCTTCTGGTACCTCCCCGCAAAGGGTCAAATTTTCTATAATTATAAATCTAATATCAAGTATGTTCAATATGAGCCAAACTATGTACAACCTATTACCTTTAGTAAGCCTAGGACAAGTATGAAGATGGCACCCACTGGTCCACTCCTTATGGTACTTCCTACACAAATGGTCAAAATTTGATGAAGTCCGAATGTGGGACCCGTCTGCCCTCTCCTCTGGTACCTCCCCCGAAAAGGGTCAATATTATATAAACTTGTAATTTATTTGAATATCCGATTTGATCAATATTCGAAGCGAAACATTTTGCTAAAAAAAACATACCTTATATAAAACGGATAATAAGTCATGTGTGTAACTCCGAAAACCTCCTCCACAAATCACAGGTGAGGGTATATATCTATCGGCAGCATCGACTGACACTTTTATACTTGTTTATTTCTCAAAAAACAATTGGGAAAGCCAGATTGGAGTATCATAAATAGCAAACTCAAAAGATTTGTGAAACAGACAAAGCCTTTTCCTAAAGGTTCAGGATGGAAAGAGTAGTATACCCAAGGAACTATTTAAACATGTTATTGATTTAATTATGCTATTATAAATATATACTCTATGATATTTTCAAGAGAGTTACAGATCATTTATTCAGTTTACAACTTCATTTGCTTTAGTTTTGGCCACCAGTGTACGTTTCTTTACTTCGAAATATTTACAATACTCCGAGACACAAGGACAGCGACTGATTCTATTTAACTCGAATTTTGGACATATTTTTGTACTCGTATTTTATTTTTATAATTCAAAAAGTATATTATCTGGATCAGAGTAAAAATCGGTTTTCTAAAATTTAGCTCGTATATATAATACACCTCGGATGGTTACAGATGCGACAACTGGAAGTGGCAGAAAATTATCAACTTAACCTCATACAATATTTTGCTATATATCACCACATATAGAGGTATCCTGCTTCAGGCGCCTTTTCATAATAAAATTTCGGGTTCTCCGAGTTATTATTTTATACTCTTGTCAGCATTTTCCAACTAACTTGAAAGATTAATGATATTTTCACAAACAATTATAAAATATTGAAGGTTCACCGCATATTACATTGTGGGTGTAATTTGGCATTTCAAACTCTCTAATGACATATGTATCTAAACGTATCACAAAATAACGGTTCCGCTTCATTCCAGATATTTAAGGTCCTGCCTGTCTACTTTGTTGATTTAAATATTTACTTATCTTTATCAGTTGCGTCAATTGGACGTCCTTGGGTTTATCATCCAAAATTTTCAACGATCCAGGTCTTCTTGGCCAATAATATGGCCTGAAATAGAACGTCAAGTTAAAAAGTGCTTCAAGGTTAAGCGAAACGCTGGCGTAAGTGTATTTTTGTCTGAGGGGTTCATATTTTGATATATGACTAATATTACATCCCATCTCAAAACCAAAGTGGATATATAATTTGTACTTTTAAATTCTAAGGGGACAAAATACTTGAAGGTCCCGCCCCATTTTATTTGAAATTGTTGACTAAGAAGTACAATTTACAATTTAAATTTTACGATTTTTTTCTTTTGTATTCACGTTTCCCACAATTAATATACCATCACAATATTAAACCCCGAGTTAGCTCTTCCCTCCGTGACATCGTCTACACGGTGCACTTTAAATGAGATGCCGCCTTTTGGTGATGCCTTCTTGCGCAAAGTTCAGACGGCATTTTCGGTGTGTGTAATTGGCAAAAGGAAACACACAGTACGTGCCTCTTGCAACACAATTTTCATTTTTATTTTTGCAAACTTTGTGGTATTCCTTTTATGCGCCATCGGAGTGTGAGGTTGAAGTTTGCGGCCCTCTCTTTCACACAGACACACACTTTGGCTAAAAATCCAGAGGGTCCCCTTGTAATCACGGCAGGCAACTATGTAGCTGTTGGTTTCCTTTGTGCAAAATGTACTGTTGTGGTCGATACTTTTGCATAAATTACAATTACAAGTCATCTGCCTGTCAGCGCTGACATAAAAGAACTGGTTTTTATGTCAGAAAATCTGCACAGCTCACAAACTCACCACAAACAACAGACCTCCAAAAACTACAGAAAAACGTAAAAAAGAAACACACAGAATTCCCTATACGAAAATGAAAATCTGACAATAACTGGTCAAAAGGATGGAAAACTTGTTATTGATGGCACAAATCGAGGGTGAAAGTAATGACGATCATGACGATTTTTTTGGTTAAGATGATAATAATGATCATGTGATTTTTGTTGTTGTAGTGAGTGGGTAAATCGAAAATAAACAATTTAGGAAAAGTGAAAACGATGTGATGGGCTTGAATTGGGGAAATAATTATAGTGTACAGACATCATATGTGTAGGTAAGTGTGCTTTAAGTAATATAATGAGTGGATAATTTGCTGCCAGTGGAATACAAGCCGAATATGGGAATAAGTTTTAGCAATTTGTATTTGGGCTCCAGAAAGTTTAAATGAAACATTGTATCGGCATTTTGGTAAGAAAATCAATAGAATAGATAACCCCATCAATCGTCCTTCAGACGGTTCATTCTAATTTGAAACGTACGTAAGAATAAGAATCGTACGAAGAATTGACATTTTTTCTTGGTTCGAAACATTAAATTTATTTAAATTAAAAAAAAAAAACTGGACATAAAAAATATATAAAATTCATCCGTAGGATCGATAATGATTTATATGGGCGCTATGACATGGTAAATACTTGGTTGGAAGATTTGGTACCCATAACAAATTAATATATCCAAAATTGTCTATTCGGTTGAAAAAAGTCCTGAAACTACAAAAATTTGGGAGATTATATGCGGCTGCAGGCTTTTATCAGAGATTTAAATGACTGCATAATTGATGAACTCTGTTTCAACAGGAAGACAACGTGAAGAAATTCATCCTGTGTTTTAGATGTTCGATCGATCCCAAGTGTTCGATCGAACATACTTGATACAAAAGACCACCACCAAAAAATCCGTGGTACGATCAGGAGTGTCGTAATGCTACTGAGTTGAAAAACGCGTATAGCGCAACCCTGAAAACAACGTATTTTCAAAATAAAGAATTTTACCAACGAGTAAAACACCAAACAGAAGGCTTTGGTGCAGACACATCCTCCTGTAGAGATGAAGAAGGAAACCTGGTTACAGATACATACAGCGTGTTGAGGATCTGGAAGGAGCATTTTGCAAAGCTTTTGGTATAAAATAACGGTGAAGAATATACCCGATGGATTACCATCCGAACTATTCAAGGCCGGTTGTCAGGCGCTGGTAAGGAGGATACACCAGATGATTAGTTCGATTTGGCTAGAGGAATGCATGTCCAATTATTGGAACCTCAGTATCCTGCGTCCCGTGCACAAAAAAGGAGACACGACTATATGTGTCGGCTATAGAGGAATTAGTCTTCTTCCCATCGCATATAAAGTGCTATCCATCGTGTTATGTGAACGACTGAAGCCAATGGTCAATGGCATTATTGGACCATACCAATGCGGCTGCAGACCTAGAAAATCCACCATTGACCCTACTTTCACTCTGCGCCAAATCCTGGAAAAGACTCACGAAAAACACATCGACACATAACACCTATTCATTGATTATAAAGTCGCATTCGACAGCCCTATCCGTTCTGAGGCATTTAAAGCCATGCCTGTGTTCGGTATTCCTGCAAAATTAATACGGTTATGCAGGATAACTTTGCGTGGCACTAGGTCAGCAGTTAAAGGTGGAAAGAACCTCTCGAAGCTCTTCAATACCGAACGAGGATTCAGACAAGGTGACAATTGAGAAGGAGCCAAAGTGGGTCTGGCAGTAAACGGCGAGAAGACCAAGCTTATGGTATCAACGCTCAAGACGTCCAGTAGACTCGGGCCAACTGTGGAACTTTCGAGATAGTCAGAAATTGTATATACCTTGGTACCGCAATAAATACAACTATTGATATCAGTTTTAAAATTCGGAGAAGGATAGTGTCGGCCAACAGATGCTACTATGGTCTAGGTAAACAGTTTAGAAACAAGGCAGCCTCCCGCCAGACCACTCAACCTTTACAAGACGCTGATACTACCCGTGCTATTATATGGATCTGAAGCATAGGTACTTACGCAAGCTGATGAGGCAGCTCTTGGAGTGCTTGAGAGAAAAATTCTCCGAAAGATCTATGGGCCGATATGTAGATGTTGATGGTGAATATCGCCTTCGAATGAACTATGAGTTGTATCATCTATTCTCGGACATCGGCATTGTCAGACGTATCGAGCTGCAGTGACTACGTTAGCTAGGTCATGTTGTGCGAATGGATAAATATGCCCCAGCTCAAAAGGCATATAAAAGCGAGCCAAGTGATGGTTCACGCAGAAGGGGAAGGCCACGAATAAGATGGAAAGATCAAGTGGAAGACAACATTGCCAAACCTGGACTTTCAAATCTTTTTTTAAGGTCGGCTAATGGAACAACCGTTCTGTACCTACCCAAATTCTAAATTGCTACCCAAATTCTAAATTAGTTGACTGTAGTTTAGTATTTTGGGTAGTACGCTCAAATGTCAAGAAATATCAAAATTCGGAAAAAGCTAGCCTAAAAAGATTTAATAGGGGAGAACAATAATTTACAAAATTGTTTTGTTGTTGTTTTTCGCGATCAACGTCATTAGAAAGAGTACATGTGTTCCTCTCGTATGAACTTCGCAAATATATTAACATAATGGCGGAACTTCGACTTTTTTAGGAAATCACCTATTTTCCAACAAAAATGGATGCGTTTGAGTGCCCGCCATTCGTAAATAGCTGTTTTGAGAAAAACGCATTAAAAGTTTGAGCAACACTCTTGCCGCCACTTGATGCTAACACAATAAATCGGCTATATCTTCAAGAGTAGTTGACATTTTCACTTCTGATTTTAAAGGAATATTCTTGAGTTAGTGTTGGATGGATAAAATCAAAAAACAAAATTTAATTTTTTGAAACGAGATCCGCTCAGCAGAGTCTTCTAATATTTGATTTTTTTCTGCATGTGAAACAAACAAACATTTCCCTTTTAAAATTACTCATTTCGATAGACACTTTAAAAATGTAATTATTCCCCTCGTGTAATTATACGCTTAGATTTCTACGGCAATAAATTGTAATTAATTATTGCACACTTGTAATTGTCTAATTTTTATGGTTACATTTCAAACATTAGATGCAGTCATAAATTTAGCAATTATACTGGCTGGCTGGTTGACTGACTGTTAAAAAAATCCTTCAATTCGTTTCAATTGTCATGGTACGAAATGTGAGGTGCATCTCACATTGTCATCATCATCGGCGTAAGTAACATGGGCTTGAGCGTAAAAATGACTAAAACTAATGACAATTTTTATTACAATGACAACAACAGCAACAACAACAACACCACCAACAATCCAATAATGTTTGTAATTTATTATGGGTTTTTGTTGTTGATTTGCCACCTTTACTCATCAACGATTTAATTGCTTTTTGAGCTGGTGCTGCGGCTGTTTTGGTGATTTCAGTTGAATGTGATTCGTTTTGTGAATTATTTCTTCTGAGTATAGCCTCTATATGGGCCTGTTAATATGAATTACGTTCATATAATTCCATGGTATTGTTTCTTCGCTGTTGCACTTTGAATTTATTTCGATAAATAATTTTTTGTCCGCAAAGAAGTCACCAAGGATTTTATGCAGTGCCTCTCAAAACTACTCCGTACCACTTGTCATTTTATATCTCGTACAGGCGACAATACTAATGATGTTCCACAATAAACTTGACTTGTGTGTAATGAAAAAAGAAAATATTACTGATTTCGAAGGACGATTTTGGCTTGTAATATTAATCATGTCCATTGAGGGATGGTCCAAATGATGTGGTTACAATTGGAAGCTTGAACATAGTATTATTGCAAAAACTTATTATAGACAAATATATTTTTTTAATAAGAGGGGAAGTAGGGGAAGCGGATTACAATACATGAAAATTTCAAACCCGATACACTATATAATATCATTGACAGTACATAGTTGTATTATATTTACAACACATAATAATAATGTTTCATTCTAAATCTCTTTCAGGTTATATACTTCCATGGAATACCAATACATCTTTGTGTAATAATAAAGGTATGTAACTTATTTATATTACTGAAATATTCATTTATTTTTTATTTCGTTAAGTATACCCGCAATTTATAACCTAGTGTAGTATTATGACAATTTGCTGCTCCCATTTTTTGACACTAACATTATTTTCACAATAAATACCATTTACACACAACCAACCAATTCATTGACTGATATTTCAATCATTTATCAATTTGTTTTCTTAATTTTTTATCTCTTATGTTTTTTTCTGTTCTTCAAAATTTACCATTTACCATTCGTCGAAAATTCGTTTTTGCCAATATGGCGTTAAATAATGTCAGCAATTTAAAAATAATTATCACATAATTTGTTGGCAATTTATGTGTTTGCAAAAATTGTAGCGTGTGTTTATTTCAAAATTTTTGACCGTGAGTGCAATCAAAGGTAGTAAAATCAAGTTCTACTAGGTAAGAGATAAAGTTTTTGATTTTTGAAATAAAAATAAATAACAATAGAAACCGAAAAAGAACAAAGAAAAATATTTAAATGTATATTAGACGGTGTCGACTTTGTGATGACCTATAACATGATATTTGTATACCCTCCAGGTGGAGTGGGAGTTCGAAATATTCGTCAAAGACAAAATTTATGAGTTTTATGCCATTTTAGGGCAAAATATCATTCATGTAAATGTTTTTATTTATTTATTTTTTGAGATGAGCTACATTATCGAAGTTTGAATTAAAAATTATGTTCGATCAGATAGTCGGTTTAGAAGTGTCCGCCAGTTTGTGTATTGAAATCACTATATAAATTACAATATTTGATTAGGGTTTTGGCACATATGTCGATATTAGTATATTGGGTATTGAAAATAAAATAAATTCGTCCACATCTTCATATAGAACCCAATAGTTGTAATTTTGCGGTTATAGGTACGTTTTTGATCGACTTATCTATGGTTCATAGGTTCAAAAATTGAGTTATGGTGTGTTATTTTTTTTTTTTTTTTTTTTTGGCAACCCTAATGTTTATGAAGAAAAATATGTATACCCTTGCAAGTTATTTTCTTCAGTCAAATCCATGGTACAATTATAAAAGGTAACAGCAAATCCCAGCTGATTTGATTCCAACGTAATACTAGTGTCAATATGAATTTGACAAATTATGTTTTTAAAAATCACCCAACAGGAAAATTGGGAACGCATACAATTTGAAATTGTTCTTTATTAAATGTGCTCCCGTATTCAATTTACTCAATCTGCCTGCTGGGAAAGTTTGAGGAAGCAAATCTTTCTTCAAGGAATAGCTCGCTATTCCCAGCATTTTCATATGTGTTGCACATATATATGGCAATGGCTCAATTATAGGAAAGATGTGGAAGCGATAAAAAAATAAATTTGATAGATTTTCATTCATGTTTTTCAATTTTTATTTTGAGGATTCGAAAATATTTCATTTTCAAAATAAAAATAATTTGATGATAATTTGTTTGTTTGTTTACATTTTTCTGTCAAATGAGTTGACACTAGTAGAACTTACAACAACAAATTTCCATGTGGTTGTTGTATCGTTTTTTGTACAACAACACTTGCTGTTACCTTCTATTAGTATACCATGAGTCAAATCGAATACGGAATATATTTAATAAACATATGGTCTGTTCCCGTACTCCAAGAATCTACTACTTTTTACTACGATATCGAAGAAAATAGTAAAATCGAGTAGATTCTTGCAGTCCGGGAACAGACCAATATACTTCATTTATTTCGGGTCCATCAGTATCGTTTCCGTCCCTATTTTCTTATACCATTAACTAAATACCACAAGACGAGATATTTTGATCTCCAAAATGCCAAATGAATTGGCTGTAATTTAGTATTTTGGGTAATATGGCAATATAAAAATTTGGAAGGTGGCGTTATATGGGAGATAGCCTAAAAATTGGACCAATATTTATGCATTTTGGTAACTTTCATACTTTCTTCTTCACGAGAATCAATCCACATACCAATTCGGTTAAATAGCGTTTTCAAAATGCCGAATAAAGATGAGTACCGTTATATGTAGGCTACCCCGAAACTTGGACCAATATAGATAATTTTTATGTTACTTGCCACACTCGGAAACCCCCTCCTACAATGAAAAAGAAAATCAAAACCCCCACAAACGTATAAAGGACTGTACTGTAGCTGTCATGAATCGAGTTGTCATGAATCGAGTTTATGGTTAATAGGAGAATAAAAAACCTCGCCTCCAGATTCACTCCAGTAGATGAGCGAATTGCTATAATCCGCATAAAAGCGAAGTTCTTCTACAGCGCCCATTCTCCGACGGAAGACAAAGATGAACAGACCAAACACATATTTTAATGCAAAACTTGGAGGGGAAAATAGTTTTAGCCCCACCGTCGGAAAATTCAGTGTCCATAAAGAAACATCCGACAAAGGCATGACATTGTAGATTCAAGCACCTCGATATACACAAGTCCATCTGGATTTCTCCTGATCAAGCAACGAGAAATCAAGTTGATCATGTTGTGATAGACGGAAGGCATTCATCCAGTGTATTAAACATTCGATCGATCCCAGTAGCGAATATCGATTCGACCATTACCTTGTGGCAGCCCAAGTTCACACCTGTCTTAATATAGCAGCAAAGGTGCGATCTAATGTAACACGAAAACTCGACGTCGAAAAGCTGCAACCACAACATATAGCAGAAGCCTACTCCGCTCAACTTACCCACCTGCCTGACGAAAGCACTCCTTGTCCGATAACAGTAGCGAATATCGATTCGACCATTACCTTGTGGCAGCCCAAGTTCACACCTGTCTTAATATAGCAGCAAAGGTGAGATCTAATGTAACACAAAACTCGACGTCGAAAAGCTGCAAACACAACATATAGCAGAAGCCTACTCCGCTCAACTTACCCACTTGCCTGACGAAAGCACTCCTTGCCCGATAACAATATAGAAGCACAATGGCACAGAATTGTCCACCCCAAGATGGAAACCTGGTGACAGATACAGATAGCGTGTTGAGGATCTGGAGGGCGCATTTTTAAAAGCTTCTGGTATCAAATAGTAGCGGTGAAGAAGATCCTTCAGAACGAGTAAGAGATGACGGTATGGAGTGTATATCACCTGGCCAGGATGAGGTCAGAATAGCAGCCAATCTGCTGAAGAATAATAAAACATCAGGTGCCAATAGGTTACCAGCCGAACTATCCAAGACTTGCACCCACTCTGTAGTACAATTTGGCTAGAGGAATGTATTCCCAACGATTGGAACCTCAGCATTCTGTGTCCCATGCACAAAGAAGACATATGTGCCAACTATACAGGAATAAGTATCCTTCCCATCGCATATAAAGTGTTATCCAGCGTGCTGTGTGAACGACTGAAGCCAATGGTAAATGACATTATTGGCCTCAGGCCTGGCAAATCCACCATTGACCAGATTTTCACTCTGCGTCAAATCCTGGAAAAGACCCATGAAAAACACATCGACACATTCCACCTATTCGTCAACTATAAAACCGGATTCGACAGCCCTATCCGTTCAGAGGTGTTTAAAGCTATGTCTGCGTTCGGCATTCCTGCAAAATTAATAGTGCTATGAAGGATAACTTTGAGTGGCACAAGGTCGGCAGTAAAAGTTGGAAAGGTCCTCTCGTAGTCCTTTAATACCGAACGAGGATTTAGGCAAGGAGACACTTTGTCGTGTGACATCCTGCTGGAAAAGGTCATACAAGATGCAAGACTTTGTAACTTGTAAACTGTGGAACTTGTAAACTACAGGCTTGAGGTACCGTCATTAACAAAAGTAATAACATTAGGAGAATTGTGTTGGCCAACAGATGCTACTGTGGTCTGAGTAAGTAACTCAACAGCAAGCCCACCTCTAGCCAAACCAAGCTCGCAGCTCTTGGGTGGGTTGAAAGAATATCGTCGTCGAATGAACCATGAGCTATACCATCTATTCTCGGACATCGACATAGTCGGACGTATCGAACTGCAGTGGCTACTTCGGCTAGGCCATGTTGTGAGAATGGATGAAGATGGCCAAGCTCAAAAGGCATGATAGTGACATTCTGTCAAATTTTAAGACTTTCAATGATCCTAAGCACATTAACCAATTGACGTGGAAAATGTTTTGTCTTGGAGTGGATATAAAGGTGCGGTTGTGATTTTGAACTAAATTTTGGTGACCTAAACTCTGTTTCCAAAAGATAGTGCTATAAGCATACATTACAGTGATAGGGAGGAAGGATGCTAGTATGTAGTCGGTCTATACATCCCAATAACTTCCTAGCAGACAATCTTCGATATACATAGGTCAACATTGTTATATATCCCTCAATTTCGATATATTGATTGTGGTAGCAGCAGTTGTCAACTGTTGTCAATATAGTTTCATATTTTGTCTTAACCCCTCTAAAGGCCCGTCCTATTTTCGGCATTTTGAAAGTTCTTGCCGATTTTTCAGTTTTTAAATGTCTGTCCTGCAATAATACTCATGGTTCTATGTTTTGACATAGCGCCCATATGCGGGGTTCCCGACCGATGTTATGTATTCGGGATGCCAACCTAATGGTTTTTTATTTCTTTTCTTTCGCGATGTATTGTAGGGTATGGAGTGAAATAACACATCAGCTTAGTATCCACATCGACTTGACAGAATACAACCATGCATTTACCATACATATAAATACATTGACACTGACAATTGAGTCGGCGGCAAATTCATTCATGGACACTTAGTCACAGTTATACCTAAAACTCTAACATTTTACATTCGACAGCTCGAGTCACCAAACGCCAACTTGTTGCGAATGTTCACACGCGTTGCTGTGTAGTTTGCTTTATGTATTGTAGTTTACAATTTATTTTTATTATCTTAAAGCCTTTTTCTGATTTATTCATTTCGTTTAGTTAGCGGTTTCGTGGTCAGAACATATCGATAGAATGTTTTTTTATTCCACTTTTCTGGTAGACTTTTGCCATATCTTATTTTGATTATGGCCAATGGCATAGGCACAACCACCGTAGCGGTGGTAGTAGCAATTAAAACATTTATGTTGAATAAAGCAGAACAGGTCAGATTTTTTACACAAACGAAAAAAATCATTCTTTTGTTTTGCCGAAAACCACAAGTAATCGTTTCAAATGTTTGGGCTAGAAAACCAAATTTCGTTACCTCTGGAGTTGGCTTCTATTTCTAATTTTTAGTGTGGGTGCAAAAAATGTACTTATTTTATTTTTATTTTTGTTATAAAAGGAGTTCATTTGTTTCTCCAATTCCAAAACAGAAGAAAAAAGCATTAATTGACCTCAAAATCCTACAACAACAATGTTGGTTAGTAAGATTTCAAGTACAAGTCATGTTGCCGTTGTTCACCACGTTTGTTTCTTAAGTCTTTTGTTATGTTTTTCAATTTGTTTTAAAGTTTGGACATTACAATTAATTCCATGATATATGTGGACTAATTTATATGGTTTCTCACATAATGGGATTTCGGAAATGCTTCAATAGCAAATTTTCGAAAATCGAATAGTAAAAAGAAATAGATTAATTTGTCATTTGTTTCGGTTGCCGAGCCTTTATTGATTGGTCACATAATTAGCACAGCGTAAAGCGTTTTATTTTGTTTAGAATAATATTAAATAATATTTGTATATGAATAATATTTAATAATTTAAGAAATGAACATTTTGGATGCTTGGTATTGAAAAGCACCGTTTTGGTATAAAACCTCGGTATTGCCCCCTTTTCAGCACTTGAAGATTTTAAGTCAAACATCTTTAGTGTAGGGACATAATTGGAATTTTTATTTACCCTCACCATAAGATTTTAATTTTTAACATCGAAGTATTCACGGAAGAGCCGAAAAATATATTCCGGATCAGAACATAATTCTATATATTTAAGATGGAGCTTTGAAATTTTGAATATGGGATATATCGGAGAACGTTTTTGTATAACCTTCGTTAAACCGTATACCCAAATATTCCGTATATTGGGCACGTTTTTCCATCGAAATGGTAATTTTGTGTTCGGGTTGTTATTGAGTGAAGAAATGGTTCTCATTTCTTACTAAACATTAAGAATATCCTGGATCAGATATAGTCTTCACAAAAAGGTACCCCCATTGGTCGTGTTTTTTGCGGGATGTTATTATTTTAACCGAGTTGCCTCTAATTTTATATTTTGAGTTCTCATTGAATAGCAAATCTTCCTACCAAAAATATAAATGTCGGTTGATATTTAAAAATAGTCGCGTATAAAAACTCATTCATAGGTATCACAGTATCTATATTTCCCCCCAAGTAACCAATTGCATCCAAACTTTGCACATAGTAATATTACTTCTAAACTTTAATCAAGGGCGGGAGAGGGGGGATATCGGTACACTCCTTCTGGTATCTCCTCCACAAAATTATCAAAATTTTGATGAACATTTATTTTCCATTTTTTTAACAAACCCTGTATAATGTTGGAAGGTGGGACTTATCGATCCATGGAGTGTCCGATTTGACCCAAACTCTCCACATCGTCGTATTTGTATCACCTCCAGTACAAGTCCGAAGATGGGACCCATCCCAACGATCTATCCATCTGTATCTTCACCACAAATAGTCAAATTTTAATATTTATAAAAAATATGGGATTTTACCCAAATAATACATAAAACCCTGTACAATGTTATTGATACACTAATTTTGAAAATTTTTAAATCTCATTTGAAGCGAACGGAACATTCAATTTCATCCAATTTTTACACATCGTAATATTTTTAACAAGCCTACATAAAGTCCAAAACAAGGGACACATAGGTCCCCACCTTGTGGTACCTCCCCCAATGCCAAGTGAATTGAATGTCCGATTTGAAGGGTGACATTTCGCAGTAAAAAAAATATTATGATTTTTTTGTTTGGTGCATTCATTTGTGAGTTACAGGGTGTTCCAAATGAAAGGAACAAAGAGAAAATTCGGTACATTTTACAGTTTTTTCAGAAAGGCGAAAATGCAAGCCAATCGGCTAAAATTGTGAATAGTTTTTATTGCTTCGATATTGTAACAGCCAAGTATGTGCAATTTTGATTTCGTAGATTCCGTTCAGGAATTTATTAATATTAAAGGTGCACCTCGCAAATGTCGATAAAATCGGAGAAATGATCGAAGTTGACCGGCATATTATCAGTCGTAACATCAGCAGTCGGCCAGGACAACGCTAGGCCACACACATCTACAGTGACTCGCCAGAAATTTCGGTAGCTTGGTTGGGAATTTTTATCTAGGGGGGATTGTGAAATTCGACTACTAGATTTTTGCAAATAGAGAGCAGGACTTTTATGAGAGAGACATTATGAAGTTACCTTTAAAATTGCAACAAATCATACAACAAAACGGTGCATATTTGGCCCAAAGTGCACATTCCGAAGAATGTTAAATATCAAATTCATATAAATATAATGGATTTCTTTTTCCCCAACCTAATACCTTTACCATACTCAAATCAAGTTCGAAAATGGGACACATCGGTCCATCCGGTACCTCCCTAATCCTGTTTGGTCCAAACGTGGAAGATTTTAATATATATAATATATAAAGATTGAATGCAATCTGGTACCTCTATCACAAACTATCACAATTATGACATATCAATTCAATAAAAAAAATTCTTCACTTCGAACTAAAGAGTTACTCCGTTGATCTCCGCAAAGCATAGGTTGATTGTATAAACCCGCCAGCAACACTGGGCAACTTGTCTAGCATTACAAAATGACTGTAATTTGCCGTTCCCGGACTTTGGTGAACAGAAAGACATATATTCATATCTCTATGTTGCCGTCATACTAGGGTCATGTGTCATTTTCGGTAAGTTCAAGATCCTAGTCCAACCTTAGTGTCTGCAGTATGGTAGTTTGATTTCGCTTGACAGCAAATTATCATGATATAAATTTACCATCATATACAAGTTCCGATTGATCTTATGCACATCATTATAGCATTGATGTTTGATGTAGGTATTTCGAACATAAAATTTTCAGACACTAAACGGAAACTTCTGAAAAATTTTAAGGGCAATTATTGCGACCGGTAGTTTGGGTGGGAAGAGGACGAACACTTATAGCCACATTTAATTGGTCGGGAGAAAATGTAGCTGTTAAAACACCTTCAATCAAAAATTTAAACATTTTCACAAAATGCCAAAAAAAAAAAATAATAAATTCCATTGCTATAGCCACTTTTTGTACAGAAAATAAGCTCTAACTAATAGCACTATGCGAATATGGAGCTAATGTACAGGAGTGGACTATTGTTTATAGGCAAATTGCAAAGTGGCAGTCATATTTCTCGATAGCCTCACACATTCATTTAGGACTTGAATCGACTACTGGTACAGACCTTCTCTATTAAATATCGCATCTTGTTTAAACAGGAGTTATTGGTGGACAATTGTAATAACGTCTTCGAGAGGTAATATAAACCAGAAAATTTCCAGCAAGGAGCAATGACTTTGTTGCGTATAAATCCGTCTTGTTTGGATGATATCGCAAGTCAATTCTCGTAAATCCAAATAAATCGTACCAATCGCGTATAGTTCAAGCCACAGGTGTAAGAATTGTGTCCAAATTCGCCATAGTTCAAGTTGTTGTGTAATGCCGTGATTAATTTTTTATTGGTAACTCTAAAGCAGCTATTGCAGGTTACTTTTGGGATGAAATATTATTATTCAAATCGAATGAGGAATATTTTTGTAAGGAATAACCTCCTTTTATTTTATTAAACCGTTAACTAAATACCAAGACGAGCATTTTTGATCTCCAAAACTTCTACAAAAATGTTATTCAAAAATATTTCATAGGTAACCCAAAGACAAGAAATCGATATTAACGACTTTCGTACCCATAAGAAATTTTCCACCTTCATACCATGAGCTCCGTTTTGTCGCATAGTGCAATGCATATCAGTGTAAATTTTATTACTCATTACTCGAAAAATAAATGCATATATTCATGTAAACCCAATTATTTTTTTTTTAGCAATTAAAAAAAGCAATAATTAATCAACCAAATAATTGATTGTAAACTAAAAAATTGTCACCAACTTAATTTACACTCTCGCTTAAATCCCGCTGTTTTAACACACAAAACAATTAAACAAAAATAAAAATGAAAATTATTACCTTACTTTATTAAATTAGCAAAAAAATATCATAAACGACATCATCATTATGACCATTTCTACGTAAATGGTCTAAACGACATTAATAACAACGGTTATTTAATGTTTATGAATGATAATTGTTCATAAATAAAGAAAAACAAAACAACAACAACAACAAACCTCGAGTACAAAAACGTGCATTAATTATATCAACAGCAGCAGCAACAACAACACTAAACGGCAATAATGTCAAACACCAGCAGACACAACACGAACGACAACAGAATCGACACATGTTACCATGGCGAATGGCAGGCAGGCAGCAAACGACCGACCAAACGCCATTTAGTGGCGGTGCGTAATTATTTTTTCCCACATATGACAATTTAATTTAATAACGCCACAGCAGCAACCTGCACACACTCACATATATGTGAATACACACACACATACACAAATAAATGAAGTGACATTTATGCGAAAAATTATTCCAATGCAGGCAATAAAATAGTTGAACGATGAAAAGCGAAACACACACACGATATGAGAAAAGTTGAAACAGAATAATTGTTAGACATATTAACAGTGAATGCACTGGGTAACATCTATGTAGTAAATCAAAAGACTTAAGATACAAACGCAAGAAGAATTGATGTAAAGGTGAAGTTATTGGCAAGTCAAAAGGTAGTCGATATTAATTCATAATTGTGATTTATGACATGGGATAGAAGTAATGATGGTTTCTAACCTTAGTTAGATTTATAGTATGGTTTTTAACTATTCTGAGAAATTCAAATAAATATACTTGTTAGGTACAAAAAAAACACCAGATATCGTTGGATAATTGTAATCACATCTGCAAAAGAAAATAGGCTCCAACACCTTTTCTCATAAAATAAAATGATTTTGTTCCTTATGGAATGTATGTTTAATACTATCCAACTTCGAACATAAAAAATTATTAATCATTTCTAGATAGCACAATCCATTCACCGTATCTATTGGTTTAACATTATTTTCGAAACAGTAAGATCCAATAACCAGGACCATAATTTGCACCGAATAGTTACGCCTTGAGGATGAAAAGACTTTACCGAGCCACATACGCACAACAATTTTGAATGTTGTCGTATCAACGGAGGTCCAATAGGCCTTATCAGCCAAGGTTATTTTTCAACGGAGTTGTTGATGCAAATATGGAGTAATAAATTTTTCTTTCACACTCTAAGCTCCGTCAGCAATATTCTTAGTCATCGTCGAGCGAGTTGGAAGGGATTTATTTTTCACATCGCTTACTTATTCCAGCAGATCGATTTTTTCCATCAATTTCGTACGAGGGCTACTATAAACATTCCCGTCCTAGTAATAAAATGTGAATATTTATCATCAAAAATTGTTTCATTGAGTTTTCAAAATTATTTTCCAGCTTAATTTATACAATTTTTTATTGTGGAAGTACATTGTCCACTCCTATTGAGACATCCACAAATTATAAACGATTCCATAACGTCAACTGAACAACTCACGACTTACTTATATAATCTCAACGTTATTACTAATGTGTTTAGAACCTAAATTTCCTTAGACCAAATCCACTTCAGACATATTTCAGTGCTGGTTTGGTAAATGGTAAAAGTTTTATGCCAAACTTCGGTCCACTCCTTCTGGCACTTTCCATACATAAGGTAATTTGTTAATATATTTACCAGGCATTGTTTATGACTAATGATGAGATCCATCTCTCCACCATTTTTGGTAACTCCCCCATTGAACATTATCAATTTGTAAAGGGACGGGACTAGTATATCCGATTTTTTGATACGAATATTCCAAGGATTTCTTCTGTCCTAAAATGCCAAAACCTGAGACTAAGCGAATTTCCAGTTTTATACCCTTCACCACACTGTGGTACGGGTTATTACGTCTTTGTGCATATGTTTGTAACAGATGTTTGAGAAAATTCATAGAATCACTTTCTGAGTCGATTAATGCATGTCGGTCCGTACGTCCGTCTGTCCATGCTAAATTGAAAACCAGTGAGCGGTGTAGTATAGTCGGACGGTGCCGACCATACGATACCGCACACAACTACCATGGTACTTTAACTTTCTGCGGATGTTTATTCCGAGTCTGGGTAATATTTCGTGATATTTGCCCCCCTCTTGCCCGATTAGAGGTCAACAAAACCTTTTCCTTACATTTTCGAATATTCAGTACAGCCCTTCTAATTACTTGTCCAGATTCCCTTCACGATGGGTTGTGTTGTGATGTTAAATTTTCAATCCATTTCATTTCAAAATTTTAATCTGATCATCACCGAAAATTATAAGCGTTGTCTTTGACCACAACTGGAACTACATGGAAAATTTCAAAGCGATCAGCGCCATATTTCCGCTCTATAATTTAGTAATGGGTTACTATATAATATCTGAATACGTAAACACCTGTCTGTGTTGGGTCTAGGACCAATATTTCGCTCTTGCACAGAAAAAAAAGCCACCCCGAAATTTTTGATTAAAAGCTTCATCAGCGTTCGACAAAAAGATGTCGATAACATATTTCAAACGTAGTCGGAAATGTTTATCAAACACCAACAATTCACAAAAAAACCATCAACAAACGAGTTTGACCAAAAAAATTATTAAATTTGTTGGTCAATTTTTAATATTTTTTTTGTAATATGCCATATTATTTTTTATTACGTTATTACAAAGTACTTTGTTGAATACATTGTAAAAAATGGATAACAAATATAAGTTTTTATTCGGTATAGAGCTACACATTTAGTTTAAAGCCGTTAAAATACTGAAAATTTGGAGGTATTTTTGTGGGAGAGCTGTAATAATAAGGGTAAAAATCGGCAATTGCTGTTTAAAAGGTTTTGTATCGTACTACAAGAAATTTAATTTGAAATAATAATAATAATTTGACAAACAAGATTGTCAATATGAAAAATATTTTATAGATTAACAAAATAAAATTCAACAAAATTTTTAGTATATATGAGAATTGCTTTATCAAAATATTTTCGAATGGGATTACAATTTTTTTTTATCGGCGATTGTAAATATGAACATTATTTTTATCGGCGAAAAATCAATCAAATTTTAATTGGATTTTTGAATTTTTTTATCAAATGGTTACAATTTTTTTTTCTGTGTGGGGCTGCACAAACCTATAATACCCTGATAACATAGTTGTGCGGGGTATAACAAAGTACAGATCGAACTTTTAATCCGATTGGGACGAAATTTGGCACAGCTCATTTATTTGGCCCTAGTTACGAACCCTATTGAAATTGGATAAAATCGGTTCAGATTAAGATATAGCTGTCATATATATTTTAGTCCGATTTAATGTAAATGGTGCACCAAAGTCCTCATATAACTTTTGATTTGCACGAAATTTGTTATGGCGCACTATGTCGCGAGTTCATATAAACAGCGGCCAAAAATAGAAGGAGTTATCGTAAGTTAGTAAAATTTGGTACATGTGCTTATTATTGGCCTAAAGAGCAACTGACAAAAAATTGGATAGATCGGACCAATATTTCGTATACCTCCCATACAATGGGTCTTGAGAATGTCACCCTTTTTGGCCTATAAACTCTTTAATATTCAAACAAATTCAATGAAAATTGGCAATTTACATTTAATTAGGCCTCTAAAGCAACTGACCAAAAACTGGGTAGATCGGACCAAGATTTGATATACATCCCATACAACGGGTCTTGAAAATTTTAATATTTTGGGCTATATAATCTTTAATATTCAACCAAATTCAATGAAAATTGGCAATATACATTTACTTATGCCTATAAAGCAACGGACCAAAAACTGGGTAGATTGGGCCAAGATTTGATATACCTCCCATACAAAGGGTCTTGAAAATCCGCTTTTTGGACCTATATTTTTTTTATATTCATCCAAATTCCAGGAAAATTTTCATGTCTTCGTCCAAATTACATCAAATTTGGGCGAAGAAAGTAATAGGTGCTGTAATTTAGTTGTTGGCCCATATTTCAGGTACCTACCATACCAAAAGTCCCTAAAAATGTAACTTTCTGTACTATAAAATCGTTATATGCAGCTAAATTAAGTATAGTAGTTTTATTTTTGTTATTTTTCTTATAATATAATAAATATTTATTATCCTTTAGTAACTAATAAATTACTTGTTTATCATTCTCAAAATTTTCAAAACACACATCAGAGATATATATAAAATATTGTCTTCCCAAATGTACGATTTAGTATTATCCACGTTATAATCTCGGGCCTTTACTTTATGGCTGTTTAAGGATACTACAAGGTCGGATTGTAATATAAAATTCTAAATAAAATCCTTATTTAACTCGGCTTTAACAAAAGTTATGTTAGTTATGACTTGTTAGCATCTTGTGAAAGTCGCTCAAAAGGTATTGTACTGCACTTTGCATATCCCATGCCATGAACTATATTTTTCTGTATGAACTTTCCACAAAGGTAATTCATGTGCGACATATAAATTTAGATTATAAGATTATGTCTCAAATGATCTGAAAAATAAGTATAACCCTCAA
>NW_026879634.1:0-28054 GCF_032173495.1 Musca vetustissima | reverse complement strand
TCTGATGGTTGAAAATTTATAAATAAATGATAATAATGGATAATAAAAATTATATTGTATGTTGTTCAAGATATGAGAAGGGGAAAATTATAGCAACACTTTTCCGATATACCCTTTATTTATTAGGGAATATTTAAAAGGTAATTTTGGGTAATTAAGGGGGTGAAGTTTTAAATTTTTGTGTGTGATGGAAAAATTAGATTAGAAAAACAATTAGCCACAAAAATAATACAGAAAATTTATTAGAAATATATAACAGAACTTTGGGAAAACTTGGGGTCGAGAAGATTCAAGACGTGAATTTGTTTAAATAATTTTTTTCGAGGCTTCTCGAGGCGAGGTTTCCTTAAATAATATTTCTTCAAGGCTTCTCGAGGCGTTGTTTCTTTAAAGAATATTTTTTCGAGGCTTCTCGAGGAGTGGTTTCTTTAAATAATATTTCTTCAAGGGCTTCTCCAGGCGTGGTTTTTTTTTGAAGAATATTTTTTCAGAGGCTTCTCGAGGCATGGTTTCTTTAAAGAATATTTTTTTAGAGGCTTCTCCAGGCGTGAATTCTTTGAAGAATATTTTTTCAGAGGCTTCTCTAGGCGTGGTTGCATTGAAGAATATTTTTTCAGAGGCTTCTCCAGGCGTGGTTTCTTTGAAGAATATTTTTTCAGAGGCTTCTCCAGGCGTGGTTTCTTTGAAGACTATTTTTTCAGAGGCTTCTCCAGGCGTGGTTTCTTTGAAAAATATTTTTTCAGAGGCTTCTCCAGGCGTGATTTCTTTGAAGAATATTGTTTCAGAGGCTTCTCCAGGCGTAGTTTCTTTGAAGAACATTTTTTCAAGGCTTCTCGATGCGTGGTTTCTTTAAAGAAAATATTTTCAAGGCCTCACGAGGCGTGGTTTTTTTAAAGAACATATTTTCAAGGCCTCACGAAGCGTGGTTTCTTTGAAGAATATTTTTTCGGAGGCTTCTCCAGGCGTGGTTGCTTTGAAGAATATTTTTTTAGAGGCTTCTCAAGGCGTGGTTTTTTGGAAGAATATTTTTTCAGATGCTTCACCAGGCGTGGTTTCTTTGAAGAATATTTTTTCAGAGGCTTCTCCAGGCGTGGTTTCTTTGAAGAATATTTTTTTAGAGGCTTCTCCAGGCGTGGTTTCTTTAAAGAGCACATTTTCAAGGCCTCGCGAGGAGTGGTTTCTTTAAAGAACATATTTTCAAGGCCCCACGAGGCGTGGTTTCTTAAAAGAACATAATTTCAAGGCCTCACGAGGCGTGGTTTCTTTGAAGAAAATTTGTACAGACTTCTCCAGGCGGGGTTTCTTTGAAGAATATTTTTTCAGAGCCTTCTCCAGGCGTGGTTTTTTTGAAGAATATTTTTTTCAGAGGCTTCTCCAGGCGGGGTTTCTTTGAAGAATATTTTTTCAGAGGCTTCTCCAGGCGTGGTTTCTTTGAAGAATATTTTTTCAGAGGCTTCTCCAGGCGTGGTTTCTTTAAAGAGCATATTTTCAAGGCCTCACGAGGAGTGGTTTCTTTAAATAACATATTTTCAAAACCCCACGAGGCGTGGTTTCTTAAAAGAACATAATTTCAAGGCCTCACGAGGCGTGGTTTCTTAAAAGAACATAATTTCAAGGCCTCACGAGGCGTGGTTTCTTTGAAGAATATTTTTTCAAGGCCTCACGAGGCGTGGTTTCTTTGAAGAATATTTTTTCAAGGCCTCACGAGGCGTGGTTTCTTTGAAGAATATTTGTTCAAGGCCTCACGAGGCGTGGTTTCTTTGAAGAATATTTTTTCAAGGCCTCACGAGGCGTGGTTTCTTTGAAGAATATTTTTTCAAGGCCTCACGAGGCGTGGTTTCTTTGAAGAATATTTTTTCAAGGCCTCACGAGGCGTGGTTTCTTTGAAGAATATTTTTTCAAGGCCTCACGAGGCGTGGTTTCTTTGAAGAATATTTTTTCAAGGCTTCTCGATGCGTGGTTTCTTTTTGAAGAATATTTTTTCAAGGCCTCACGAGGAGTGGTTTCTTTAAAGAACATATTTTCAAGGCTCACGAGGCGTGGTTTCCTTGAAGAATATTTTTTCAAGGCTTATCGAGGGGAGGATTAAAAAACTATATATTGTGAAGGCTTGTCAAGCAGTGGACTTTTAAAGAATATTTTTTCAAGACTTCTCGGACAAAAAAAAAAAAAAATAGATATTGTGAAGGCTTCTTCTAGGCGTGGTTTCTTTAAAGAATATTTGTTTAAGGCTTCTCGATGCGTGGTTTCTTTAAAGAGCATATTTTCAAGTCCTCACGAGGCGTGGTTTCTTTAAAGAATATTTTTTCAAGGCTTCTCGAGGAGTGGTTTCTTTGAAGAATATTTTTCAAGTAACAAACTTCGCTTGTATAGACCACCCAAAATAATTTTGGTTCAACTACGTTGGCCTCAATTCGTATTGGGGTCAATGATCAGTTTTCTATTCGCATCATGGCGTCACCCTTTTTTAAATTAATACCCCCCAATGGGTTAATTGAAAAAAATTGTACCTTAAAATGGCATTTTCCTGTCTTGTCTAAAGAATAGAGAAGAAACAATTGTCATGATCCGCCCCAGCACCCCAGAGCTTCTTCGCCAACCGCAGATAATGTCATTTAATTTAGATGAAAGGTTTTTTGTGGTTACTTCTTTCGTTTTTAGCCCAACTTTTCTTCTTCAAGTCATCCTCACGATTGTCATTTGCTTTCCAGCTGGGACACGTAGTTACCTGCCGCATTTTGTGATTTAATTATGGTCGTGGTGGCGGTGGTGTGGTTTTCAAGTTGACATTTAATTCCAGTTCCAACTGATATTAGCAATCTGATAATTTTGCAAATGATTATTAAGTGACAATCATCTTGTGTTTAGGTGGATGCAAAGGGAGGAGGAGAGGATAATTATGCGAAAGAGTAATGACAACAACAATAAATTGTCATAGGGAAAGAAGAGTTGGAGAATTTCCCTAGGCTGGTTGGATGACTGCCTCGTTGATTTCCATCGCTCAAAAACACAAAGCTATGAATTGCCATTTGAGATATGGCCTTTCATTATGTGGACCGATATCATTTCATTTGTTACTTTCATTATTGCTGATGTTGTCATTGTTGTTGTTGGGATCATTGTAATCTAAGAACATGTTCAAGTGTGTGTAGTTCAGTATCTTATGTCGGCTGCATATCGGATGGCTTTTTGAAGTAAGCCTTGATTGTATTCACGCAATTCACTTTTTTTGCTGCTGTTGTTGTTCTTTGTTTACTTGGAGTCTCAGTTCCGAACTGCTGCCTGCTTATCTGGCCAATTTCCAGAAATGCTGGTGTTGGGTGTTGGGTGTACTTAAGAAGAAGCAGAAAAAAACTAACTAGGAGTACTGGAAGTGTTTGCCTGCATTTGTACTACAATTTCTACTACTTCAACGTCTACTACCAGCACCACTGCTGCTGTTGGTGCTTGTTTCTTTTGGCTCACATGTTGGAGTTGCTATGCCATGCTGGTGTTGGCCAGCAAGTTGCTAGAACACGTTTGGTATTACATTGCCAAACGTTTGCCAGAGTTAAGTGAATGTCTCTTGAAGTTTTTTGTAGTAGCAGCATGGCTTTGTAAATCTAATGCCTGGTTATTCAAGCTTAAATTCAAAACCCTCTCGATTCGAATGGCAGCAAACAACAACCACAACAACAAGAGCAGCAAGAAAAAAGTCGACATTCATGTAAATTGAAACGTGTGTATTATATTTATTTATTTTTTTATACAAAAAAATGTATAAACAAAAAACAAATCAGCAAATAAAGTGTGTGCATTAATATATTAGGGTGGCCCTTCGTTCATTTTATATAAAAAAATATTTTTTGGGTGTCGACTTGTTCGTAAAATATTTTTTTTTGTAAGAGTCAGAATAAAATATGGTTCGAGAATCAGGTCAGGATACAAATGCAGGGTCCAAAATGCAATTTTGAATAATCGGAGGGCAGTGAATATGACACGCATTGTCAATGGCTCACCAACTAAAATCACGTATTATGGATTTACACCCACATCAAGATGTTATTAACAAAAGGTTTACTCCCGCTGAAGTGAGGTTTACACACACTTTCAACGGCGTAATGTAAGTCTAGATCCACGAACAACGACTTTTTTGAGGTTTACACCCACATCTAACTTCATTCTGGGGGTTTACACCCACATCCGAAGTCATTCTAGAGGTTTACACCCACATATAACTTCATTGTGGAGGTTTGCATCCATATCCAAAAACTTTCTGAAGATTTACTCCCACATCAAACTCCCATCTAGAGGCTTTCAAACACTTTTTACATCGTTTTGGAGGTTTATATCCACATCCACCGTCATTTCGGAAGTTTACACCCACATCTAACTCCATTCTAGAGGTTTACACCCACATTCAACGCCATTCTGGAGGTTGGAGGTTTACACCCACATTTTTCGTTTTGGAGGTCTATATCCACATCCAACGTCATTTCGGAAGTTTACACCCACATCCAACTCTATTCTAGAGAGTTACACCCACATTCAACGCCATTCTAACAACTTTTAAGAGCATTACATCCAAATCTAACTCCTTTCTGAAGGTTTACAACCACATTCTACATCGATGTATATGTCTACAACCACATTCAACGTCATTCTGGAAGTTTACTCCCACATCTAACTCCCTCCTGGAGGTTTACAACCACATTCTGCATCGATTTAGGTATATACAACCACATTCAACGTCATTCTGGAAGTTTACATCCATATCCAACAACATTTTGGAGGTTTACACCCACATCCAGCGGAATTTGGAAGTTTACACCCACAGTTTACACCCATATCCAACGCATTTTTAGAGGTTTACACCCCATTCAACGCCATTCTGGAGGTTTACACCCACATCTAACAATTCTTTAGAGGTTTACACCCAAATTAAACTCCTTTCTGAAGGTTTACAGCCACATTCTACATCGATTTATATGTCTGCAACAACATTCATCGTCATTCTGGAAGTTTACTCCCACATCTAACTCCCTTCTGGATGTTTAAAACCACATTCTGCATCGATTTAGGTATATACAACAACATTCAACGTCATTCTGGAAGTTTACACCCATATCCAACAACATTTTGGAGGTTTACACCCACATCCAACGTAATTTTGGAACTTTACACCCACATTCTACATCCTTTTAGAGGTCTACAAACACATTTAACGTCGTTGTGGAAGTTTACACCCACATCCAATGCATTTTTAGAGGTTTACACCTACATCTGTGTCATTTCTGGAGGTTTACAACCAAATTTTACGTCGACTTAGAGGTCTACAAATACATCCAATGCCATTTTGGATGTTTGCACCCACATATAACGACTTCCGGGAGGTTTACACCCAATTTATACAATGTTATATTAAATAACACCCACGAAGGGTCTCTGAATATAAGTTTACGCAGTATCCAAAGTCATAATGGAGGTTTACACCCACATCCAACGCCATTCAAGAGGTATACACCCACATCCAGAGACATTCAAGAGGTTTACACCCACGAAAACTTACAGAAACCCACATCGAAAGTCGTCCGGGAGTTCTGCACCAAAATTCCATATCATTTCTGGAGGTTTGCACACACATTGTAGAGGTTTACACCCACATTGTATTGGTTTACACCCGCATCCAATATTGTTGTAGTGGTTTACACCAAAGATTACAGCAAGGTGTTGATTTTTTGGAATCATTTTTAAAGCCTACATCAAGGCATAGATTCTTAAATAATTATTTTTGGAGCCTACATCAAGGCTTGGATGTTTTCATGGGGTGGATGGTGCGGATTTTTTAATAATTATTTTTTAAGGCCACTTCAAGGCCGAAGTCCAAGCCTTGAATTTTTAAAAACTATTTCTGGCGTGATTTTTTTTAAATTATTTCTGAAGCCTACATCAAGTCGAGAATTTTTTAAAAATTATTTTTGCAGTCTACATCAAGGCCTGGATTATTTTTTAATTATTTTTATTCATTCCACCCCAATATCCCCATTTCACAATTACACACACAACACATAAAGTAATTCACATACCCAGATTGGCAATTTACATTCATACTGTAATCGAATACCCTTCATGTTTTTTGGCCCCAGCTGTTACAATTCCTATTTGTTGTTGTAGTTGTTTTTGCTGTATTTTCTTGTTTTTGTGATTACAAGAACGTGTTCTTACATTCCGTGCTGAAATCTGTTACTCACAGACGTACACACACATATGTTGTACAACATTTTATGCGTTTTGCATTTAATCAATAAATTTATGTAGTTTTTTTTTATTGGTTTATCATCAGGACACACATACACACACACACGCTCTCTGAGAGACATAGGCTTCATCCACTGCAATATAAATCTGATCTTGGTAACCCAAAAGCGACAGAAATAAAGCAAAAGAAACATATTCACCACATTCGATATGGGTATGTAAATAAGAGGCAGGTCAGTAATACGTAAGATATGGTTCGAGAATCAGGTCAGGATACCAAAAAAAAAAAAAAAAAAAATACGATAGTGAAGTGAACACAGCACAAGTGCAGAGCAATCTGCAAGGGTCAAGATAAAATGTAACCAATCGGTGGAGGATATATGTGTGTGAGTGTGTGAAGATTTACGGCATAAGACAATCAATGTATATTAGGTTAGGCTATTTTTTACATGACATAGAGCAGATTCGGAGAGGTTTGGAAGGCAGTGAATATGGTTTACACCCAACAAAATGGGGTGGAAGATGTTTACACCCACATTCAGTGTAGTTCTCGAGGTTTACACCCACTACCAATACTGTTTTAATGGTTAACTCCCACTAAAACAATGTATTATGAGTTTACACCCACATCAAAGTAGTAGACGAGGTTTACACCCACTCAAAATAACAGGACTAATATTTACACTATATTAGGATACCGTTAATAAAGTTTATGCCCACATCCATCAATTTTCTGAAGATTTTTACCCATATTCCACATCGTTTTCGAGGTTTATCAAACGTCTTTCTGAAGTTTTACACCCACATTATATGTCGTTTTCGAGGTTTACACCCACATCACACACCTTTCTGTAAGCCACACCCACATTTAATATCGTTTTAGGGGTTTACCCCCATAAATATAAATATGTTAATAGTTTACAACCGCATCTAGCTATGAATAATAGTTCTACACCCGCTTAAAATAACGTGGGTAGCATACTACCATACCATTAATGAGGTTCTAGAGATTTAGACCTACATCCAACGCCTTTCTGAAGGTTTACACCCACATTCAATATCGTTTTGGGGGTTTACACCCATATTTATTACCATTTTAAAGGTTTACACCCATAAATCAGAACATATTATTGGTTTACAACCACATCAAGCTATACAACCACTCAAAATAACATTGGTATTTTTTCACACTTTTAGAATACCGTTAATATGCTTCTATAGGTTTACACCCACATTCAACGTCATGTCATAGGTTTACACCCACATACAACGCCTTTCTGGAGGTTTACACCCACATACAACACCTTTCTGGAGGTTTACACCCATAAATAAGAGCATTTTAGTAGTACCACATCAAACTATAACGATTAGGTTTACACCCGTTTAAGACAACATGTTTATGGTTTACACCCTAGTAGTATACCATTAATGAGGTTTACACCAACTTTTAATAATTAATATTAGCGTAATATTAGTTTACACCCACAAAAATACACCGAAAAATAAGTTTAGACCATAATATACTTCGTTCTGGAAGTTTACACCAACAGTACATACCATGTTGGGGATTTACAACCATGCTCAACGTCTTTCACCCAGCGAAAATATCATTGTAGAGGTTTACACCCATTCCCAATAATGCACCCGAGGTTTACAACCATGCTTAACGTCTCTCTGGACGTTTACACCCAGCGAAAATATCATTGTAGTGGTTAACACCCATTCCCAATAATGTAACCGAGGTTTACACCCACATATTATCTAGTTTTTGAGGTTTACACCCACATATTATCCAGTTTTAGAGGTTTACACCCACATATTATCCAGTTTTAGAGGTTTACACCCACATATTATCCAGTTTTAGAGGTTTACACCTGCTCAAAATATCAGATATGAGGTTTACACCCTATTACCTTACCATTAATGAGGTTTACACCCGAATTAAATGACGTAATATTGATTTACACCATGAACAAAAGGTTTACACTACATCCGACGTCGTTTTGGAGGTTTACACCCATTGTCAATATCACTATGAAGGTTAACTCCTTCACCCAAATAATTTACCATGTTGGGGGGTTTACAACCATGCTCAACGTTTTTGTGGACGTTTACACTCAGCGAAAATATCATTGTAGAGGTTTACACCCATTCCCAATAATGTACTCGAGGTTTACACCCACATATTATCCAGTTTTAGAGGTTTACACCCACATATTATCCAGTTTTAGAGGTTTACACCTGCTCAAAATATCAGATATGAGGTTTACACCCTATTACCTTACCATTAATGAGGTTTACACCCGAATTAAATGACGTAATATTGATTTACACCATGAACAAAAGGTTTACACTACATCCGACGTCGTTCTGGAGGTTTACACCCATTGTCAATATCGCTATGAAGGTTAACTCCTTCACCCAAATTGTTTATGAGGGTTTACAACCACATTTTAATGGTTTACACCCACATTTTAATAGTTTACACCTACATTTTAATGGTTTACACAAACATTTTAATGGTTTTTAAATGTTTTTAATTTCAAGCGCCCACTATAATAAAGGTATACAAGGTTTACACCCACAATAAAGGAGTTTACACCCACTCTGAAGAGGTTTACACCCATACCAAAGGGGTTTACAACCACAAATGTTCTTAATTAGGTAGAAAGAACCACCCACCTTCTTCTAAACCCCTTATTTATAATGCAGTTTACATTTTGTTTCAAAATCACTACTAATGTTTACACCCTGCCCTACAACCTTTTAAAAGGTTTACCCAATAATTTGATACAAAATTTACACCAAATACGTAAAACATGCTGAAAACTGCATAGATACCCAAGGTATGCTTTTAAGGCCAAACACCATAGTTACACATTTGGCAACAAAGTGAGTTCTTTGTAAAAAACAAAAACAACAACACCATCAGCACTACATTTTATGGCCAGCAACTAAACAACAACAACATATCCAAACACTGCAACCGAACCAAACAAATCCTTCTGCATAACCGACAAGAAGTGCAAATTGCTTTAGGCCATTACTTGAGACTTTGGTATCCATCAAGATTTTGAATGGATGTTTTTTTTCTGGTTGGTATTTGGATGTGATGGTAATGCTGGTGGTGGTGATGATGGTGTCATGTGTCTGTGTGTTACAAAGATAGATAACATTGCATAATGTGGTCAGTCCATGGATATCTCGAGAAATTATAGCCAAGTGGTACTGCTGCTGCTGCACAACAGAACAGCAAATGAAGAAATCCTTTTTGGATCAACAAACCAAATAAAAGACAACAAACCAGACATTGCAACGGATGGGGGTTAGATAGCCTTCGTAGAACTTGTTTTATGTTGACGTTGGATAAACAACCAACAACAACAACAACGGCATTACAAACAACAAATAATGTTAGAAACACTTTTTAGTCACATCTCGACATTGACACACCAAGGCCCAGGGACACGAATGCCGTATAAATGCTCCCATAAAGAAGAGCTTAAAAGTCTTATGGCCATTAATTGACACTGAAATGTGTTATAAAGTGGCCAGTCGGTAGGAAAAAAGGGTTACTTTATGGTTGTTGTTGCTGGTGTTATGATGCAATTATCAAACCAAAAAGGCAACAAAGTTATTAAACAAATAAAAAAAGGATGAAAACAATGTTATGGTATCATAAATGGAGATGGAATCAGGGGAAGAAGGGGGTTAGGGCCTCACAATAAAAAGAAGTATGAAAAATATATTCGAAAAGTTCAGGTTTTCATTAGCGTTAGTAAAATAATATTTAAAAACCAGTGAGCGGAGCAGTATAGTCGGACGGGGCCGATCATATGATACCCTACACAACTTCCACGAAAATCTAACTTTCTAAATCTTACTTTCTCTGGTTCTATATTTTGAGCTTGGGTAATATTTCGCGATATTTGCACCCTTTTGACCGACTTGAGGTCAACAGCACCTCTTCTTTACACTGACATATTTTCAGAATATTACTAATATTCAGTACAGCCATTCTAATTACTTGTCCAGATTCCCTTCACCGTGGGTTGTGTTGTGATGTTCGGCTTTCTATTGTGGCCTATAGATCGACTCGAAAAAAACACAAAAAATTAATTTTTTCGTTCCACTTCATCCCAATATTATTATCTGACCATCACCAAAAATTATAGGCGTTGTCCTTGACCATAACTGGATCCTCATGCAAAATTTTACAGCGATCAGTGCTATATTTTCGCCCTATAGGCTGATAATGGGTTACTAAATAATATATGAATACGTAAGTACCTACGAGTACATACGAAAATAAAATTGGTATAAATTTAAAGGCCAACCCCTTCTTCATGTAAAAACCAGTAAGGAAAGAAGTAAAGTAGGACTGGCCCGACTATATAATACCCTTCACCACTTTGAGTATATTCTACATATGTATTATAACATACGACGCGTTATATATCTATATCTGATATATATATATATATATATATATATCAGGAAAACTTGCCAGAGACTAATTTATATTACATCAGTACGATGTGTCAATCGGCCTAGCTATGAATATTTTCTCGAAGCTTAGCAACATCATTCCAGACTTAATTCAGTACCCTATTCCAAAATTCGCAAATGCAAATCGAAAGACATATAGGGACTTTGGTGCACCAATTACATAAAATCGGACGAAAATATATATGGGAGCTATATCTAAATCTGACCTTATTCATTACGCTGTGCAAAATTTCGTGCATGTCAATAGATTTGCAGGGACCTTAGTTGGACTATTTACCTAAAATCGGCGAAGCTATATATGGGAGCTATATCTAAATTTGCACCGATTTTCTCAAAACTTTTCACACATCTTAATTCAGTACGCTATGCCAAAATTCGTGCAAATCAAAACATTTCCAGGGACTTTAGTGGACTATTTACCTTAAATCGGACGAAAATATATATGGGAGCTATATCTAAATCTGAACCTATTTTCAGGAAACTTAACACACATCATTCGAGACCTAATTCATTACGCTGTGCCAAATTTCGTGCAAATCGAAAGATTTATAGGGACTTTGGTACATCATTTACATTAAATCGGACGATATAGCTCGCATATCTAAATCTGAACCGATTTTTCTCAATTTCAATAGGGTTCGTCCTTGAGCCAAATAAGTGACTTATGCCAAATTTCATCCAAATCGGATCATAAATGCGACCTGTACTTTGTTCACAAAAATATATGGACGGACATGCGTAAATCGACTCAGAAAGTGATTCTATGCATATTCTCAAAAGAAACCATGTGTCTATCTCGTTTCCTTTTGCCTATTACAAACCTATGCACAAAGACATAATACCCTGTACCACAGTGTGGTGAAGGGTATAATTTGCGAATTTAGGGCCATAATTGCTGCCTCTGGAGCGACTAAAATAAAGTTTTCGATCCATTTTATCCAATAAATATTAACCGATCTTTACGAAAAACAAATAGGGGTCTTCATTGGGCAGAACCCATCCTACATGCAAAATTTCGTAAAGATTGGTCCATAACTGTTTGGGCCCATTTTTCGCGGCGTTACAAACTCTTGGGGATGCACAAAGCTATAATACCCAGACAACATAGTTGTGTAGGGTATAAAAAATGTGTTGTTCAAAATCCTCATCATAGGTGTCCTGAAAAATTGGTTTCCTTCAAAATCCTCATCATAGGTGTCCTGAAAAATTGGTTTCCTACAAAATTATTTTCATTAAAAATCCATGCCTCTGAAGGCCTTAAATATTATTTTCTTTAAAAATCCTCGCTCACTATAGTCCAGAAAAAAATATTTTCTGTAAAAATCCACGCCGCTATAGTCCTGAAAATAATATTTTCTGTAATATTATTTTCTGGCCTATAATCCAGGAAAAATCCACGATTCTGAAAAATAATTTGAAAAATTATTTTCTTTAAAAAACCACGCCGAAGCTCTAAAATTCTTTAATTCCTTAAAAAAATCACGCCTTTGAGAGTAATTCAAGATTAAAAAATATTCTTTAAAAAATTCACGTCTTTGAGCGTAGATAGAGGCTTGAAAATATTCTTTAAAAATCCACGCCTGTGAGGTTCAGTCTAGGCTTGAACATATTCTTTAAAATCCAAGCCTTGGATGCTGAGCATGGCCCTGAAAATATTATTTGAAATTCACAACTTTAGATCCAAGCATGGTCCTGAAAATATTTTTTAAAAATCATTTTTTAATGCCGAACAGGGGCTGAAATTTGGTTATAAAATCCACGCCTCTAAGACAAAATATTGTCCTCAAATTATTCTTGACAAATCTACACCCTTGAAGGCTATTCATTGTCCTAGAAATATTCTTTACAAATCCCTGAATTGACCTCTTAGGCAATTATTGATGCCAATTAGCTTATGGCATCTACTAATTATTCCATAATTATATGTACATAATTACTCATTTTCCAATACAAAACGTACCCTTTGTTTCGATAAACAATAGACTGAAGTATTTATGCACTTAGCTGATTAGCTATATACAAATTGTTATCGAACATCGACAATCAATTCTATGGAAATGGAACATTGCTTAGAGGTAATTAATTAAATATATTTATATGTATGTACAACTTCAATTTAGTTAATTAGTAAAAGTAGTCAATCATTTGTATTGTTTCAATATTTTCTGAAAACACGCAATGTCGGTATAAATTTTGATGGATTTATGACCACATTGAAATTTTTTTTTTTTGTTTAAGGAAAATTTTCCCAGTAAAGGAAAATATGAAAAGCACAAAAATATTTTTATGCAAATCATTTATTGATTTTTCTTTTTGTGTGTACGCTCTTCTCCATTCGCTTTTTTCATATTTTTGTGTGTTGGTTTTATTTTTGATATCCTTTTGCTAGGATGGTATGAAAGTACCCCACACGACGACTATGGCTATAAAAAACACAAATAACCACAGTCAACATTATTCAAGGTCAAAAAGTGTTTGAACTATGCAATGTGTGACTACGCCATATAGGCTGAATGCCAGGCTGTCAGGCTGATTTTGCTGACTGACTGCCTGCCTCTACCTTGTACTAGGCCAAGTAGGTCCTTTAGTAGTTGGCTTTGAATATAAACAAAAAAGAGGAAAAAATGTTAAAAGGAAACACTTTATGAATAGAGCGAGCAAAAATCAATATTTGTTTGGAGGACTTTTCTTTAAAGAGGCAAAACATTAAAGTTTTTATGTGAAATTTTCCAACGAGAGAGGGGTAAGGAGACAAACCTAACTTTTTCCAAAACATTGACAAAGTTCTGAATTTCACACCTCATCGTCAACTCGTCTGTCACAGAAATTTAATAATAAATATTTAATAAGTTTGGAAAATATGTCACCTTCTGCCCATCATCATTGCTTTATTGGAAGTTAAACAAAAGTTCCCCTCCTCCATTTTATCACACCTTGCCATGTCACACAAATGTCAATAAATAACAAAACTTTTGCTCCACATTTTTTCGTTGTTGTTATTGCTAGATTTCTCAGAATTCTATATGATATCTTATCGAAGTGTTTAGTCACCCCAAACATTGATATCGCTGTAAACGGAAAAAACAAATAAACTTGGTGTCTGGTTATCGGCGAAGAGAGAAAAATCCATTCGACGTTCCGATAAATCTGCGTTTAAGTGGTGTTTGTTTTAGATGATGATGAATGGGGGTATTGCCACAATTATATGGGGTATTTGGGAAAACGACAGTATTTGTATTTTATATGGGAAATAAATCATATTGGAAAGGAAGGGAAATATGAAACGAAAAATAGGATAGGATTTTGAATAAAAAGGTCAGACTTCGATTAGAAAATATGGTTTAAAATTCCACACATGTGAGCCTCAGTCTGGACTTAAAAAAATCATTAGAGCCTCAGTCAAACCTTGAAAATCTTCTTTAAAAATCCACGCTTTTGAGCCGTAGTCTAGGCTTGAAAATCTTCTCTAAAAATCCACGCCTTTGAGGCTCAGTGTAGGCTTGAAAATATTCTTTTAAAATCCACGCCTTTGAGGCTCAGTGTAGGCTTGAAAATCTTCTTTAAAAATTCACGCCTTATTGACACACTGTAGACTTGAAAATCTTTTTTAAAAATACACGCCTGTAAGGCTTATTGAAGCCCTGCAAATATTCTATAAAATATCCATGCCTGTGAGGCTCAGACTAAACATGAAAATATTCTTTAAACATCCAAGGCCTGTAAGGCTCAGTCTCAGTATTTCATGAAAATATTTTTTAACTCTCATCCCTACCTTTGTAGCTACAAGATTTAAAATCCAATTATATCAGTTTCCTGCTATGCCATTATCTCAAGTTTCAGATTTCTCTCAGCCACTTGTTTCCCATATTTGAAAGTTCCTCCTCATTGCTGGGAAAAACAATAACTGCTTACTAATACCGCTCCAAAAAGGCAATTTGTGAAAGCTAATTAAAAGAAAATCTTCAATTAAATTTTCCACAAAAAACAAGAGAAATATTTTTTTAACAAGCAAAAACAAAATGTAATGTGTCATTTGCCTCCATACTTCTTACATTCACATTTTGTATAAAAAAACTTCATTGTGGTAATTTTTACATTGTTTTTCTTTTTTGCAATTGTTTTTGTTAAATTTAATTAAGTTTTTTCCTCAGAGTCTGTTGATGATGTTTTAAAGTGTTGTCCGGTCGTTATAGAAAGTGTTGCCATTTGTTGAGGAAAATATTTTTTTTTGACTAAAAAGAGATGATTGGACTTCTCAAAGTCCTGGCTTGAAAATATTCTTTAAAAATCCACGCCTTTAAGCCTTAGTCTGGGCTTGAAAATATTCTTTAAAAATCCACGCCTTTAAGCCTTAGTCTGGGCTTGAAAATATTCTTTAAAAATCCACGCCTTTAAGTCTTAGTCTGGGCTTGATAATATTCTTTAAAAATCCACGCTTTTGAGCCGTAGTCTAGGCTTGAAAATATTCTTTAAAAATCCACGCTTTTGAGCCGTAGTCTAGGCTTGAAAATATTCTTTAAAAATCCACGCCTTTGAGCCTTAGTCTGGGCTTGAAAATATTATTTAATAATCCACGCCTTGGAGCCTTAGTCTAGGCTTGAAAATATTCTTTAAAAATCCACGCCTTGGAGCCTTAGCCTAGGCTTGAAAATATTCTTTAAAAATCCACGCTTTTGGGCCTTAGTCTAGGCTTGAAAATATTCTTTAAAAATCCACGCCTTTGAGCCTTAGCCTAGGCTTGAAAATATTCTTTAAAAATCCACGCCTTTGAGCCTTAGCCTAGGCTTGAAAATATTATTTAAAAATCCACGCCTTTGAGCCTTAGCCTAGGCTTGAAAATATTCTTTAAAAATCCACGCCTTTAAGTCTTAGTCTGGGCTTGATAATATTCTTTAAAAATCCACGCTTTTGAGCCGTAGTCTAGGCTTGAAAATATTCTTTAAAAATCCACGCTTTTGAGCCGTAGTCTAGGCTTGAAAATATTCTTTAAAAATCCACGCCTTTGAGCCTTAGTCTGGGCTTGAAAATATTATTTAATAATCCACGCCTTGGAGCCTTAGTCTAGGCTTGAAAATATTCTTTAAAAATCCACGCCTTGGAGCCTTAGCCTAGGCTTGAAAATATTCTTTAAAAATCCACGCTTTTGGGCCTTAGTCTAGGCTTGAAAATATTCTTTAAAAATCCACGCCTTTGAGCCTTAGCCTAGGCTTGAAAATATTCTTTAAAAATCCACGCCTTTGAGCCTTAGCCTAGGCTTGAAAATATTATTTAAAAATCCACGCCTTTGAGCCTTAGCCTAGGCTTGAAAATATTATTTAAAAATCCACGCCTTGGAGCCTTAGTCTAGGCTTGAAAATATTATTTAAAAATCCACGCCTTGGAGCCTTAGTCTAGGCTTGAAAATATTATTTAAAAATCCACGCCTTGGAGCCTTAGTCTAGGCTTGAAAATATTCTTTAGAAATTTACGCCTTTGAGCCTTAGTCTAGGCTTAAAAATATTCTTTAAAAATCCACCTCTTTGAGCCTTAGTCTAGGCTTAAAAATATTCTTTAAAAATCCACGTCATTGAACCTTAGTCTAGACTTGAAAATATTCTTTAAAAATCCATGCCTTTGAGCCTTAGTCTGGGCTTAAACATATTAAACATATTAAATTATTAAAATATTCTTGGATTGATTTTTCGAGAATATTTTCGAGCCTAAACCAAGCCTCACAGGTGTGGATTTTTAAGGAAAATTGTCAAGGCTAGACATTGACGAAGTGGCGTAAATTTTTAAATGATATTTTAGAGCCAAACGTAGCCGCGCAGACGTGGATTTTTAAATAATATTTTCAAGCTTAAACTGAGCCAAAGCTTTGGATGTATCCCTGAAAATATCTCTTAGATTTTGTCAACGTGTCATCCTAAAATGGCAAATGCCATTGCTTATGTACCACTTTAATATGGCCTTTCATTGAAGTATTGAGTTGTTGAATATGTTTTTGTATTTTTTTTGCCTTCTTCTTCATATATTTTGTGTCATGTTAAATTTCTTCATGTTTTTAGATTTTTTTTCTCACAGATGGAAATGGTGGTCATGTCCAAGACAAGAAATGAAGGAGTTCCCAAAGGGTTATTGTAAAGAGGTTGAACGAACATGCAGCAAATTTTCAAACGTACGTTTGTCTAATGAATTCAATGTCAGTGTGTTTGTGTACAACTTGTATTTGTGTGAGTGTGTGCTTGTGATTTCTACTGCATTTCCTGTTCAAAATGATTTTTCCAAAAGGAATCTGACATAGTTTTCTACAAATATTATTTTCCTGTTTATCTTGTCTCCATGGTTTTTCTCAAGTCCTCAATACTTAGTCTTATTTTCTCTGCTTTTTGTGTTCGTATGGCAGTTGTTGGCTCTGCAAAATGAAATAAGAAATCTAAAGCAATGAAGAGACCTGTTTAAATTCCAAGCATCTATATTTTCTTGACTTGATATTGCTTAAAGTCTGAGTTTTTTTCTATTTTTGCTTTTGGGCCATATGTGTGTGGAAACTTAGTTTTTCTTTTTCATTTTTCTTGTGTGTGATGTTGAAAATCTACTTTTTTTCATACTACCTCTCTCGAACTTTTTCCATGTTGCTGCTGCTTCTTCACACAAAGTTTCAATGATTATTGCCCAAGAAAAGATACGAAACCAAGTGAATATTGTTCGCCAATGTTGTTCAATTTTCCAATAATGTCGATAAATTGTAATAAAAGAAAAAAATAGACGGACAGACAGACAGAATGAAAACTAAGACACCACCACCGGGAAATTTTTCCTCATCTGCTGTTGATGCCTTCAAAGTGCCAACTAAGTTTTGCGCTAAAGACAACTTTGGGGAAAAATCAAAAGAATAGAAAACGCACTTAACAACTCCGCCGTGCAGCTGCCGGATGCCAATGGCAATTATCGTTCCAATTTGGACATTGATATCTTCCTAGCAGTGTGGAGTAGAATCACAAAAAAAAACTAAAACTTGGATTTATTTTGTTAATTCTCATATGATGTTTATGGCAAAAAATTAAATCGCAACATAAATAGATTTATTACAGCCACCGTAAAAAATGCGGTCATTTGTCAAAGTCAAATGTGTCAAATAGGGAAGAGGATAACATAAAAATGGGAATAACGGTTTTATTCTTGGACATTAGGGGGTGATGAAATGTCGATATCATCAATGGAAAGCTCAAAATGCCATACAGTTTTTTAAGCCTACTCTGAGTCTTTTTGCCAAAGAAAAAAAATCAAGCCTAGACTGAGCCGTGGAGTTTTAATTTCAAGACTGAGCCTCGAAGCCTTGGGTTTCTAATGAATATTTCAAGCCTAGAGTGAGGCTCAAAGGCGTGTATTGTAAAAGAATATTTTCAGGCCTCAACTGAGGCTCACAGTTGTGGATTATTAAAGAATATTTTCAGGCTTAAGTTGAGGCTCAAAGGCGTTGATTTTTAAAGAATATTTTCAGGCATCTACTGAATCTCAAAGTCGTGGATCTTTAAAGAGTATTTTCAGGCCTAAACTGAGGCTCACAGGCGTGGATTTTTAAATAATATTTTCAAGCCTAGACTGAACCTCACAGGTGCTGGTTTTTAAAGAATATTTTCAAGCCTAAACTCAGGCTCAAAAGCGTGAATTTTTCGGGCCTAAACTGAGACTCAAAGGCGTGGATTTTAAAGAATATTTTCAGGGCTAAACTGAGGCTCAAACGCATGGATTTTTAAAGAATATTTTCAGGCCTACCTGAGGCTCAAAGTCGTGGATTTTTCAGGCCTAAACTGAGGCTCAAACGCGTAGATTTTTAAAGAATATTTTCAGGCCTAAACTGAGGATCAAAGGCGTGGATTTTTCAGGCCTAAATTGAGGCTCAAACGAGTCGATTTTTAAGAATATTTTCAGGCCTAAACTGAGGTTCAAACGCGTTGATTGTTAAAGAATATTTTCGGGGCTAAACTGAGGCTCAAACGCGTGGATTTTTAAAGAATATTTTCAGGCCTAAACTGAGGCTCAAAGGCGTGGATTTTTCAGGCCTAAATTGAGGCTCAAACGAGTCGATTTTTAAGAATATTTTCAGGCCTAAACTGAGGTTCAAACGCGTTGATTTTTAAAGAATATTTTCAGGCCTAAACTGAGGCTCAAAGGTGTGGATTTTTCAGGCCTAAACTGAGGCTCAATCGCGTTGATTTTTAAAGAATATTTTCAGGCCTAAAATGAAGCACATAGGCGTGGATTTGTAAAGAATTTTTCAGGCCTAAACTGAGGCTCATAGGCGTGGATTTTTAAAGATTTTTTTCAGGCCTAAACTGAGGCTCATAGTCGTGGATTTTTAAAGAAATTTTTCAGGCCTAAACTGAGGCTCATAGGCGTGGATTTTTAAAGAATTTTTTCATGCCTAAACTGAGGCTCATAGGCGTGGATTTTTAAAGAATTTTTTCAGGCCTAAACTGAGGCTCATAGGCGTGGATTTTTAAAGAATTTTTTCATGCCTAAACTGAGGCTCATAGGCGTGGATTTTTAAAGAATTTTTTCAGGCCTAAACTGAGGCTCATAGGCGTGGATTTTTAAAGAATTTTTTCAGGCCTAAACTGAGGCTCACAGTCGTGGATTTTAAAGAATATTTTCATGCCTATACTAAGGCTCAAAGGCGTGGATTTTTAAAGAATATTTTGAAACCTAGACTACGGCTCAAAGGCGTGGATTTTTAAAGAATATTTTCAAGCCTAGATTGAGGTTCTCAGGTGTGGACATTTAAAGAATATTTTCATGCCTATACTAAGGCTCAAAGGCGTGGATTTTTAAAGAATATTTTCAGTCCTTAATTGAGGCTCATAGGCGAGGATTTTTAAAGAATATTTTCAGGCCTTAATTGAGGCTCAAAGGCGTGGGTTTTTAAAAAATATTTTCAGCCCTAAACTGAGGCTCAAAGGCGTGGATTTTTAAAAAATATTTTCAGCCCTAAACTGAGGCTCAAAGGCGAGGATTTTTAAAGAATAGTTCAGGCCTAAACTAAAATCAAAGACGCGAATTTTTAAAGAATATTTTCAGGCCCAAACTGCGGCTCAAAGACGCGGATTTTCAAAGAATATTTTCGGAGTAATACTTAATCATTAATGCTTGGAATATTTTCAGAGTATTATTTTTCTGGCCTCTACGGACTCTCAAATGATTCTTGGTGGGTTAAGCAAGTATTATTCTCCCCTACTTCCTTCTTAAAAATATATATGTAATAATCGTTAAATTAAGAGATGTTCAAGTTATAAATTACATTGGGAGCCACTACGTACATATGGTGGCACTTTTGTCCTTAGTACCATACCATCGTCTCACTAAATCAATATTAAATTTTTTAATAATATTTTTATTTTCAATCTTTGGCAACACATGGCGACCAAATGTATTATCGGCGATAACCCCCTTTTAATATTACTATCAATTCGAAATATATACAATATTATCTAAAAACGATAACAGCCATGACCCCCTAATCTAACCACATGCCATTGCAATGCTATCCTCAGAAACATCTTTATTGCCGACAAACCATCATATCCCTCTATGTTATTTGCCCAGCAATTTAAATTCAAAGGCTAAATTTACGATAAGGTCCAACAAATATGTTGGGGTGTTGTCTAAAGCACTGCCGTTTGTAAGAACTTAGCAATCATACTCGGTAGGAATAAAATATGTAAATTTTACATTTTGCATACCATAACACAATCCGTTCGCCCATTGTTATCCTTTCCCACTCTCCCAGTTCCTGCCACATTCTCATTGTGACTTTATAACAAACTAACAGTTGTTATCAGTAACAAACCTTTTGTCGTCCTTATTGTACTGCTGCTGATGATAATGATGCGGGTGGGTGTGTGGCTGTGGGTGATGATGTTGTGAAGGATACTTTTTGACATTGTCAACAAAAACCAAAAAATTTAACAATCATTTTCGCCCTCATCATCATTGCTTTTGGCTTGTTATCATTTTCGGTATTTGTCGGCATTCTTTCTAGACATTTTTCCCCACACATACATGCATACATACTCGTATGCCCAGTAAGTCTTCTTATATGTCCTTGTTCGAAGTCACTTGAAGAATACAAGTAACAACATTGGCTTGTTGTTGCTGTTGGTTACATACCTACATACAATGTAACAACATGCTATTCTTTCATTTACACACAACTAACTATTATTTGTTGTTGTTGGTATTATTGTTGTTCTTAGTTAGTAGGTTGGCTGGTTGGGTGCCCTGCACTCGGCTACCTTTACCATGCAACCAACGTCTTCTGTGCTATGGCCCGGTGTTATCATTATTTGTTGTATTGTTCTACATTAGTTCCGTGTGGCCCTAGCATTTTTACCATGTATTGTTCTGTTTATATTTCATTCCCTGCATTCCTCCCGCTCACTCTCTCTCTCTCTCCCTTCACTCCCTCTGGAAGACTTCTCTGAGACTACATTGTTAATATTATTTGAGTTGTTGCTGTTGCCGATAAGATTAGATAAGGAAAATTGAATTTTGTTGTTGAAAATACACAGCAACAGCAGCAGCATTAAGAACAACAGTAACAACAACAACTACACATCACTTGTTACAGTTACACCAAAAACAAGAACTATGAAAATTGCAACCAACCATCTACTACAGAAGACAAACGTAAATGTTCGACGATTGTGTAGAGAAACATGACAAAGTCGAATTGAAATTTCCCCTCAAGAGATGGAAGTTAAATTGCATTGATAGAATGTTTTAGATGCCAAACCAGCCAGAGGTTGGTAGAAGAAGGAGCAGGAGGAGGAAGTCTTAATTAGTTTAATATGTATTTGCAATTGTAAATCAATAGAGGGAGATGTTTTCCCATAAATGTTTGACATTTTAATAAAGCAATAAAATAGTTGAATTTTACCTACATAAAATGGTCAAAAGTTGTAGATATTGAAAGCCTACTATCAAGTGAAGATGTACTAAGGGTTGTTCTAACTATCCATGACTCTAATGCAAATCATTGACCTAAAAATACGAGGGGTGTAATATATAGGGTTGCCTATGTCCGAAGTGGTTGTAAGTGGTCGTAAGTTCACATTCCTGGTTATTGGATGGTCAAACATATATTCAGCTACCAATATGGGTCCAAAGTTTAATATATATAACAACCATATACAGATCCTGCTCGTTTTCGATATATTGAAGGTTTTAGCTGCCTTTTCAACCGAAGTGGATATAAGTTAGCATTATGAGTTTTTTGAGGATAAACTGATTTTTTTTTGTCAAAATTTTTTCAATTTTGATCCTTGCACCATTTTCTATGCCATAGTGGTTATGGTTAAGCATTTCGGGCTAAAGATGCAAATCCTCTTGGCCATTTTTGTTTTAATATATCACAATTTTTTGACATAACCCAGATAAGAAGCTCCCGTCTCATCATCGCTATGTTGGACTCCTTCGTTGCATTTTCAAATGGAAATGTATGTAGTTTGGAGTGTCATTATCTTAGTGGAGAAGAGTATAGAAAGTTTGGCGCCAGCTATAGTTAACGATTCGATTATATTGCTACTATTCCGGAATTAATTTACATATATATTTTTATTCGAAAAGACTAGGCAATCTTACCATGTACTAATTTAAATTTACCTGAAAACAGAAAAAAATATTTATTTAATTTTTTTATAAATACTTTATTTTATAAATATTGTGCAACTAAAATATATATTTTTTAATTTTCTCCATGGACTAAATCTCGCCTAGACATAGATGAAGTTTAATTGAACATATAATTAAATATGTAATAAATATTCGATCAAAACACCATATATATTTTATTTAGAGGCTTTATTTATTTGGATCTTCACATGAATATTTATTTGTCATCCATTTAAAGATATTCTGGTCTCCAGAAAATAGCCTTAGGTTGGATATAGGAAGACTTGATGATCTCTTTTTAGAAGGTCTACTGTTCTTCTGTATGAAGTTTGCTTTTCTATACGAAGAAATTTTGGTTTCTTAACGAAGATGAGTATCCCTTATTATATCCTCAGTCTTATGTTTGGTCAGTTTCTTTGGATCAAATACAATTTGTATTCGATTTACAAATGTTCGTCCGTCCGTCGAACCGATTTCAGGGCAACTTGCCAGAGACTAATTTATATTACTTCAGTACGTTGTGTCAATCGGCCTATCTATGGAAGCTTAGCAACATCATTCTAGACTTAATTCAGTACCCTATACCAAAATTCGTGCAAATCGAAATATATATAGGGACTTTGGTGCACCAATTACATAAAATCGGACGAAAATATATATGGGAGCTATATCTAAATCTGACCAGATTTTCACGAAACTTAGCACACGTCATTCTAGACTTAATGTAGTACGCTATGACAAATTTCGTGCAAATCGAGTGATTTTCAGAGAATTTGGTGCAGCAATTACCTGCCGAATTTCGTGGAAATCGAAAGATATATAGGGACTTTGGTACACCATTTACCTTAAATCGGACGAAAATATATATGGGAGCTATATCTAAATCTGAACCGATTTTTCCCAATTTCAATCCTTGGGCCAAACAAATGAGCTGCGCCAAATTTCATCCAATTCGGATCATAAATGCAACGTGTACTTGTTTACAATTTAACATGGACAGACGGACGGACGGATGGACATGCATAAATCGACTCACAAAGTGATTCTATGCATATTCTCAAAAAAGGAACCATGGGTATATCTCGATTATTTTTGCCTGTTACAAACATATGCACAAAGACATAATACCCTGCACCACAGTGTGGTGGAGGGTATAAAAAACTATTGGTCTTATATAAGAAGACATGCTGGTATTTAGCAAGACGTCCTCCAGGCCTTCAATACGAGGTATTTAGACAGCTATAAAGTCTACATACGGATACAAAATGTCTTACAGACCTATTTTACTTCATGGACATCTGATACAAGACCTATCTCGTATTTCTTCAGAATACTTTTTGTTTTTCTATAAAAAGATTTCTTTGTCTCTTCAGAGAAGATGGTCTAGTCTTCCTTTGACTGGCCGTTTGTTGTTAACTTCGCGACATTCCATGAGATCTTCTATTAAAATGTCCTTATGCCTCTTATAAAATATATCTGTGCCCGATTTGAATTGGCATGTCTTCGTCATAATTTATTCACAATACATATTCTTCGAGAGTTATCTGTAATATCCACCTGATTAAAATCACATCGATATTAATGATACTGCGGACAGTTATTAAAATCAGTAATGTTACGCTGAGGCCTAACAAAATAACAACTACATTTAAAACTAACTTTTAATTATTCACTCCCCATGAACTTTGCTGCTAGTCCATTACAAATTGCTATTTGTTGCGGGGTAGAGTGATTGGTTTTAAAACCAAAAATTGAAACGTTGATTGATTATTTATTGGACTTTAATTAAATCGTACATAACACTGTGCTACAAAATAACAAAAAAATGTTTTTCAGGGGTTCTAATGTACCAATTCTGTTTAGTTGGAGTCTCTGGATCACGAAAATACCTTTGGTTTTTCTGGGTCACTTCGAAAATTAATTTTATAACGGTAAATATAGAGAAAAACGAGGTTTCATGGATATTCCATTTGAAACTTGAATAACTTATTTACTATATAACGGATTTATATTATTCTTTTTTTCTTTCGAAGAGTACAATTTTTCCTTTCAAACAAGATATATATTTGGTAAATCGGTTGAGTATTGGCTGAGTTACAGCGGTTGAAATGTGAAAAAATACGCCTAAAATGACAAAATTTATTTTTCTTCGTACTGTACGATGAAATTATGATATCAAGCCATATAAGTTTTATTATATTACGGGGGAGAAAATTAAATTAGCTTTCGAAAATGATAAAAATAAAAAAAATCGGTTAAAAAATGGATGACTTATGCACATTTTTGTATTGATTCTATGCATATTCTCTAAAGGAAATATGGGTCTGTATCGTTTCCTGTTACAAACCGTTATGTTTGTAGCAGGCAAAAGGAAACGAGATAGACCCATAGTTCCTTTAGAGAATATGCATAGAATCAATACAAAAATGTGTATAAGTCATCCATTTTTTAACCGATTTTTTTGATTTTTATCATTTTCGAAAGCTAATTTAATTTTCTTCCCCGTAATATAATAAAACTTATATGGCTTGATATCATAATTTCATCGTACAGTCCGAAGAAAAATAAATTTTGTCATTTTAGGCGTAGTTTTTCACATTTCAACCGCTGTAACTCAGCCAATACTCAACCGATTTACCAAATATATATCTTGTTTGAAAGGAAAAATTGTACTCTTCGAAAGAAAAAAAGAATAATATAAATCCGTTATATAGTAAATAAGTTATTCAAGTTTCAAATGGAAAATCCATGAAACCTCGTTTTTCTCTATATTTACCGTTATAAAATTAATTTTCGAAGTGACCCAGAAAAACCAAAGGTATTTTCGTGGTCCAGGGACTCCAACTAAACAGAATTGGTACATTAGAACCCCTGAAAAATTTTCGTGTCGCACAGTGTAATTAATGATGTCGGTTTTGGATGGCTAAGACATGGCTGATTAGAAAAATCCACAGGGTAACGCCTAACGAAAAAAAATGTGTAGACAAAATTAAAAAAATAAATAAGAAAAAATTTGTAAATAATTGTTTGAGAAAAAACGCATCTTGAAATATTTCAAGTTTCTAGAGGTGGGATCGAAATCGAGAACAAATTTATCAGCCTTGGATAATTGTGTTGAAAAATTAATGTCAAAAACGTCTGAGTAGAGCTATAGTGACAAGAAAAAAGGTATGTGCTTTAATCGAGACTCCGAAAGTTAATACTATAAATATATTACTTCGAACGTCGAGAGCTTCGAAGTCGAGCTAAAGTAAAAGAAGATATGTTCAGGCCTCAATCCGGAGTCAGGAAGTAGATGTTACGTTCGTTTTCAAAACTTTGGACAACAGTATTTTTCGCCATCTTTGTAAGAACAAACCAGATTATAAATCAGCAGTCCTACGTTCACATAAACTTGTTAAGGTGTGTAATGTCTTTCAAATAGACAAAAATAATAACACAACCGTTGCGATCAAAGTCCAAAATGTAATATGTTTATTTTCTGTTTACAAAAGAGAATAGGGTTCAACAATCACTACTGTTACACTCATTAGTAGTGATTGAGTGATATTTAATAAACAACGAATGAGAGGGAATGGAAGAATGTAAGAGTACTAAACAGTAATATTACAGTAGGCTCTGCATACAAGTACTATATAGTAATATTACAGTAGGCTCTGCATACAATACAAAATACAGTATATACTTGATATATGCAATACTCTATATGCTCCTCCTAAAGCTGTTTCATACATATTAAAATTCAAATATTTAATTCAAAATAATTTTACAATATGGATATTTACATAATTTTTTTTTTTTTTGAAATTATTTTATATATATATATTTTTTTTTTTAGTTTTTTTTAACGACTTTTCCTCCTGCTCGAGGTCTGAGATTTCTTGTGGTTTGTGAAGTATCTTCAGTTATTGATGGAGGTGTGACTATAGCATTGTTGTCGTTGTTGTTGGATGGAATCGTGATGTCGTTGGACAGCTGTTGTACAGAACTGCCTCGGATTTGGTCTAAATGACGTTTGATGTTGTTATTATTGTGACTTAATGTACACGAGTAAGATTGAGGTCCGAGTTGTTGTGTGATTGTAGCTTGTGTCCAACTGGGTTTATTGGGATTTCGGTAATCTCGAACCATAACCTTTTGACCTTCATGGAAAGTTGCATTGCGTTTTCCTTTATGATGTATTATGTTTTTATACCCTTCACCACACTGTGGTACAGGGTATTATGTCTTTGTGCATATGTTTGTAACAGGCAAAAGGAAACGAGATAGACACATGGTTCCTTTTGAGAATATGCATAGAATCACTTTCTAAGTCGATTTATGCATGTCCGTCCGTCCGTCCGTCCGTCTGTCCGTCTGTCCGTCTGTCTGTCCATGTTAATTTGTAAACAAAGTACAGGTCGCATTTATGATCCGAATTGGATGAAATTTGGCATAGGTCACTTATTCGTCCCAAGGACGAACCCTATTGAAATTGGGAAAAATCGGTTCAGATTTGGATATAGCTCCCATATATATATTTAACCGATTTAATGTAAACGGTCCCTATATATCTTTCGATTTGCACGAAATTTGGTACAGCCTAATCATTTAGGTCTAGAATGATGTCTGCCAAGTTTCGTGAAAATCGGTCCAGATTTAGATATAGCTCCCATATATAGTTTCGTCCGATTTCATGTAAATGGTGCCCCAAAGTCCCTATATATCTTTTGATTTGCACGAAATTTGGTATAACGTGCTGAATTAAGCCTAGAGTGATGTATGCCAAGTTTGGAGAAAATCGGTCCAGATTTAGATATAGGTCCCATATATAGTTTCGTCCGATTTCATGTAAATGGTGCCCCAAAGTCCCTATATATCTTTCGATTTGCACGAAATTTGGTACAGCCTAATCATTTAGGTCTAGAATGATGTCTGCCAAGTTTCGTGAAAATCGGTCCAGATTGAGATATAGCTCCCATATATAGTTTCGTCCGATTTCATGTAAATAGTGCCCAAAGTCCCTATATATCTTCTGATTTGACCGAAATTTGGCATAACGTACTGAATTAAGCCTAGAATGATGTCTGCCAAGTTTGGAGAAAATCGGTCCAGATTTAGATATAGCTCCCATATATAGATTCGTCCGATTTGATGTAAATGGTCCACCAAAGTCGCTAAATATCTTCCGATTTGCACGAATTTTGGCATAACGTACTGAATTGAGTCTAGAATGATGTCTGCCAAGTTTCGTGAAAATAGGTCCTGATTTAGATATAGCTCCCATATATAGTTTCGTCCGATTTCATGTAAATGGTGCACCAAAGTCCCTATATATCCTTCGATTTGCACGAAATTTGGCATAACGTACTTAATTGAGCCTAGAATGATGTCTGCCAAGTTTCGTGAAAATCGGTCCAGATTTAGATATAGCTCCCTTTTATTATAGATTGATTTTAAGTAATTGACGTACTAAGGAACCAATTGGAATAAAACGTTCTGAAAGTTGTATAACCTAACCTGTGACAAGTTTGTTTGAAATCGCGCAATATTTGGATAGAGCTTCCATATATATTTTCGCCCGATTTCAAGTAAATTGGGCATCAAACTCCTCATGTTAGTCAGATTGACATCAAATTTTGCACAACTTAAAAAATTGAGCATAGAATTACTTAGT